>NW_007579951.1:12980-50637 GCF_000690725.1 Stegastes partitus
CAGTGTTTGTAAAATGTGGGGGGACTTAGAAAACATTGTACATATTGATTCCAGGTTTAGAATTTTTTTGTAAAATTGCAAAGAATTCAGTTTTCTTTTTTCTGCTCTATGACATTACAACTTTGTCATACTGCACAAAAGACTTTTTTTTGTTTGTTTGTTTGTTCTCTCTGCTTCTAGCCATGGTTGTACTCCTTCCATAGAGGTGCAGTAATTTATTTTGCAGTGAAAAAAAATGAGCCTTATGTGAGTAAAAATGTGACAGGAACAGAAAAACACCCAGCAGCTTCTTGGTGTTCAGACAGTTAAAGCATGCAGAAGAAGAAATCAACCTGTGTATTTTAAATTACTCTCACTCTAGCTGTGTTTCACTATTTCCCTCAATATCTCCTTCTTTTCAGCCTCCTAATCAAACAAGTCTATCTACCAAAAACACACAATTATGTTATAATACATTCCCTCGCCAAGTAGTTCCTTCCTGCTGTATTCCTTGTGGGACTGAACTCCTTCAGTGGTTTAAGTCCAGTCTGCACCACTTTGCCGGATTGGGAATTAAGTAGCAGGAAGTAATCCAAAAATACTAGTTCTTGTAAGTTCCTATAATTCCATTAAGTATCTTTACCCCCCACCGGGGCATCCGTGTACCTATGGTGTAGCCCAAATCTCAATTGGACTTATTTGATTTTAGTTAAATCTCTCTGCAGCTCTAAATCACATATGTTCAAGCTGCTCTGCTCTTGGGACATGACTTAAGCTACCACGGGGCTTTCTTAACATGGAAAGCGATGTTCGTTGCCGCTATGGTCGCAGTTGTTCCATCACTACTTATGTTTTTTTTGTCAGCTCTAAAAATAAAGGCTTCTAAAATGGTACATTCCACACCTGCAGTTGCATCGTGAATGTTGTTAAGACCTCGCAAAGCTGTGAGAACACCTCATCTAACACTACAAAGACGGCACATCAATATTCTTAAGCTGTATGGGTAGCTCTTGGGCAACACAGCATGCACCCCCCTAAGTTCTCTGAGCTTTCAAGAGAGTGTAATCTGACCAAAGTGAAACATGCATTATATGGCACAAGGATTTTCTTACAGGTTTGCATAAAAAAAAAAATGACACCACTTCGTAGACCACCTACTCCATTCTCATTTTACCGTATGTGGTGGCATATTGCCTACAAATTGGTGAGGGGTTTGTCACAAGAACAACAGCGTACACAACATGGGGTAAAGTGCAGAGAGGCAAGGTCAGGTATAAGTTCATTCCAATTCTGCGAGTGGCTGCTTGGACAAATTAGAAGCAAAGCTGAGTGATGGGATCGTATAGCTTTTTTAAAGGTTCCATACTCTGCCCCCTTTTCATCAACGTAATGAAAGTCCCACATGTGTCCAGAATGTGTCTTTCAATTTTTCAGCTCGAAATACTGCAACACTGGTTTATCTAACCACCATTTTTCAGGAAGAAGACTCTCGCTGCATCTGTGACTTACAGCACAGAATAAAACAGTTAACCGTATAGCTGATACAGTTGCACATGAGTGTGTGAGACCAACTGAAAAGAGTCAGTGAACTTTATTTTGCATCTTCCTTTTTAACTGATTGAGTTTGTCAGAGAAGGTTTAATATAAATTCTGTATGTTGGCGATGCAGCAGCTTGACAACAGCTATAAAGTTGCTGCCATATGACATGTCGTATTCACATGTAGTCTTACAGGGCTGCATTTTAGTCGCTTTCATACGTTTTGAGTTGTCTGACAACAGAAACAGAAACATATGAAAATGTGAACAGCTTTATTGGGAATTTAACTGTATTCAAATGCAGTATATGTGAGCATAGAGAGTACTGCGAGCAAAAGCAAACATGTGCACCCCTTGGCTAAAGCACAATAGACAACCCATCCATCCATCCATCCATCCATCCATCCATCCATTATCTATACACCGCTTAATCCTCACTAGGGTCACAGGGGAGCTGGAGTCTATCCCAGCTGACTCAGGGTGAAGGCAGGGGACACCCTGGACAGGTCACCAGTCTATCACAGGGCTACACTTAGAGACAGACAAACAAGCACACTCACATTCACACCTACAGACAATTTAGAATCATTAATTAACCTCAACATGTTTTTGGACTATGGGAGGAAGATGGAGAACCCACGCTGCACGGGGAGAACATGCAAACTCCACGAAGATAGATCCCAGATGTCCTAACCAGGTCACGAACCGGGGATCTTCTAGCTACAAGGTGACAGAGCTAATTACTGAGCCACCTTGCAGCCCATAGACAACCCAGTCCTTGTTTATTGGTTTCAAATTAGTGTTAAAGTTTCCACTTAAAAATACAGATCTTCAGTTCCTCAGATTCTGGAAGTGCATGAAGACTCTTGTGTTCACTCTTGCACCCAGCAGCAGAACATTTGGTGTGCCTTGCTTGAGGCTGAAACATGCTAGAGGTTGCAGAAGCAGCTTTACGAAGTGCATAAATGCGGCAGGCTGCATGGAAGCTACTCTTGGAGTTGGTAGGAGTTGCTCAGCTTGGAAGCAGCAGGCAGTATGGGAAGAGAATTATGCAAAGTTTGAGCTAGTAAAGCTGGGAGACTATCTAGTTGTGGGGGTGCTAAAGGAATGGCAGAAGTAAACCCCTTCATATCTCGACAGCTTTCACTTAACACCTCCAACTTTATAACAACCACAAAAACCGAATAAAAAGGAATTTTTACCATATGGGACTTTTTATATATCCACGGTATATGCAGAAGGAAAATAACTTGAAAACATCCTGGCACGACTCTATCTTTTATTTATTATCGCCCCCCCTATGCAGAAACATGGAGAGCTACCACCGACTGAATATTACAGAAGAGAGACACATGGTTTATGATATACAACAGAGAAACAGACATTTGCTGTAGTCTCCAATTTTCCGCTTTTTATGTGCTATTGTTATCGAACAAATCTTCCAAGGTATAAAGCCATTGTTGTTGTTGTCGAGGTGCCCTGCGACACCTGGTTTGATATTTGCCTGATGTGGATCTGTCTGCGGTCTCAAAATGATATTCTTTGGCCTGTTCTCTCCAAATCGGCCTCTAAAATCACAGAGGAGCAAAGCAATGTTTACGTAATTTGCATCTACAGCATGTAATCCACGTTTGAAAGTTTCAGATCATTTATTAGAATTTTTACGAGATTGCACTGCGTGACCCCGGAGCTCTGGAAATGGATCATTCGGTGTGCGAGAGAGAGAGAGAGAGAGAGAGAGAGTCTCTCCTGTGATGATATGCAGTAATGTGCGTAAAAATACCAAAGACAGGAGATGAAATTCTACTACTTCATTCAGCCCGTGTCGGTGCACTTTCAGGTGAAATAAAAGAGCCTGAACCGAAGAGTAGAATGAAAATGATATATAATAATCATAATATCTCAGTCTTGCTGCTTGAAATATCGTAGCTATTTGATGGCAGATAGGCCAGGACAGAATGCCAACTCACTGAATCCAATCCAGGGTAGAGAGGAAGGTAAAACAGTACCTTGATGGAAAAGAACTGTGTGGGTTGAGTGGCCATGGATCAAAGAGGCTCCAACTCTTTCATCTTTAGGTTGAGGGGAAAAAAAAAAAAAAAAAAAAAAAATCAATCCACGTACAAATACAGTAAATTACTCAGTTGGGGAGCAGGCCAAAGGTGAAAGGATCTGCTCTCTAAAAAGCTTTGGCTGTCCCCAATATATTAGGACCTGTACCTATTGAATCGCCACTGTCTGCCAACAAAGAATATCAACTGTCTGAATAATTTATAGTTGGCTGAACAGTCCGGATGCTGTTAATATTTGTTTGTGGGTAAACCCTGCCACTGACTTTCTAAATCTGGAGAAACCTTGTTGCTCAAACAACACACAAATACTTTAATATTTCAAGCAGAAAAGCATCCTGGTTGATTAAAAAGAACTTCAAAGTGGTTCTAAACAGATTATACCCTTTTCGGTTAAAGGTGAATTTCAGCTCTTCTGCACATCATCGCGTGTTTAGGTCTACCGCAGAGTTAGTGAAATACATGAATAAAATATACAACGCCTTTTGTGGCTCCAGAGGGAGCCGTGGAAAGTCTAATAAATTTCCTCAAATGATGTCACTAAGCAGTGTCAGCTGGGGTCTAATGCTACACATTTGAAAGTGGAAAAAAAAAAAATCTGGGGGTGTTCGAAGGAATGAGATCACCAGACTGGTGTTGCCTACGGCTCATCTCAGCTTGAGACTATTGACTCAAGACTGCATTAGCAGCTACTGTACTTGTGTAACACACCTGAATCTCGTACCCGACTGCCTGCGGTCAAGTTGCATACCAGGTAGTGCTGGCACGAAGTTTCAGCAGAAAAGAATAATAAGTGGAGGAAAGATTTTTAAAAAAGGACAACATTGGCACTACACTACAACTCCTACAGCTTCGTTAAAGGCCCAGTCACACAGCACATGAAACACAGAAATCTTAAAACAAAACCAATTCGTTACAATGGAAAGTGGATTTGCTCTGTCCAGTGAGGCTAATAAGTGTGCAGCAACTTTTATTTGTGTCTCCCTTGTACTGGTCGCGCAAATATCAAATTTAACACTTGGAATAGAGTAGCTTAAACTCTGTGGTGTCAAACTTTTAGCTACAGGTAATTATACTACCAGAAATACAAATAGAGGTTTTTAATGGCTACTCAGTTTGTGATTCACCTCATTTTATTCTTTTTTTGTTGTTGTTTTAAGGTTGTCTTCTATGCATCTTTTAGATACATTTACTTGTACTAGATGGAGACTGGAGAGAAACCAGTGCTGAACTGGTGTATATGGGGAGTTATCATTTACTAAGAATACAAAATAGACTTCATACAGTACAGCTTTGTTTGAGGTGATGTTAAATTAAGCAATATGCCCAAGTCAAATCAAAGATTACTCATTAGGCTTGTAAAATCAGAATTATGCTTTATGGCTGAAGGGACATCTGTGCCCTCTGTTGACCAGCCACTGGGTCAAAGTTCTCCTTAAAAGGTCCCATATTCTGCTCTTTTTCAGGTAATGAATGGAACTCAGACATACCCCCAGAATGTGATCTTTGAATTTGTTTGCTCAAGTTACTGCAAAGATGGTTGATTGTACCATGACTGTATAACTCCTGACTTTAGCCCCGTCTCTGTGTCTGTGATTTACAAGACAGATTTACAGATGTGAACGACAGCTTTAAATTTACACCTCCAAGTTATTAAGACATACAAAACAACACAAATAGATTTCCACCATGTGGGACCTTTAAATCCGCTATCTTTTATTTTTTTTGTGTGTCTTTCCCACAATGAGCACAATACGACACACACCACACCACTCGTCCCTACACTCAGAGTCCTGCTCAGCCACGACACTACATTATTTTTTTGAGGCATTCCACCAAAGACGCGATGACTCCTGGTTGCATTTGAAGCCTGCAGTGTACAGTCTGAACATGAAAGGAGACAGGACTGCTCCCCGTGGGCCTGCAGAGCTACTTACCAGCTGTTCAGGCACACAGCGCCACAACTGCAGAAGCTAAAGTCTTTGCAGGTAGTCAAGCATTATCATTGTGCTCTTGAGCTGGTTGGGTTGCTGTAATTCAAAATGAGTAATAGCAATTAACTCACAAAGGAAGGAAGGAAGCACAAGGTTCCACTTATAGAGCAGCGTGAATCAATATTACCAAGTGTTGGCTATCTGTAAGAAGTAGTCAGTCAGCGCTGACAAGAAGTTGTTGACAGGATTGAAATAAAGTAGCAGCAGTAAATTTACAGTAACATGCATGTTTTGTGAGTTATATGAATTGATTTATTGTGCACAGTTTCAGCTCATGGAGTCAACTGATTCGACCAAGCAAATTGGACACACATTACACGAGAACATGAAAAAGAAGAAAAAAACCCTCTCCATTCTAAATATAGAGGTGACTGCAATACTCAGGTAAAGCGGTGAAGGGAAGGAGGGGAGGAGGGTGTCGTCTCATAAACTGTCATTTTGTCACACTTGTTTTATCACAGACAAACTTACAAATGGTTCCGTCCCCTTGTTAAATGTTTTCTTAGAGGGACAGAATGAGCACACAATGTCTCATCTCATCTACATTTTGCTTTCATGCTCACAAATACTTTGATTTTTTTTTTTTGGTTTCTCATGAAAATCAAAACAACAAAAAAAGAAATAGGATCTCTGCAGTTACAGACATAAGCCCAAGAAGATCGGATGACAGTTGTACTCAGGAAACCGCAATATCCATAGCAGTCGCTTTTTGCTTGATCAGTCATCCCCGTCCCGCTGTGCACCAAAGGAATGAAAAAAAAAAGGTGCAATGTCAGTGCACTTCTTAAATGGCTTTCACACTGCACGTAGATCTATTGTGTTATAAAATATTCATTATAGCTGCTTTAATACGTTGGATTGGACACAGTATGCGTTACCTTTGTATGTGCAACACTGCATTGCCCCAAATGGCATAAACAGAAAACTTTAATCCCTGTGTATGCAAATTTACTCAAGGTAAACAACAAGAAATGCCAAAACACACCTTGCTCTTCTCTCACTTTGTGTGCTCTTCATTCCTCAGTGGGAAGGAGCGGTAAAGGAGCTGATGGTCTACTGCTGACAAAGCTGTTGCACAGCCAAATCGCTATAACGTACCGTCAGTCTGACAAACTGAGAGGTGAAATTAAAGAACATAAAAAACAATTTCCAGGAAACAAATCTTCGTGTGCAGCCAAGTGTAGCTGAGCCCACAGAGAACACGTTCACTAAAAAGTAATGAAACAACAATTATCCAAATTATACACTCACTTGCTTGAAGTTAAATTAAGTAAATGGACCACTAATGATATCCGAACATTTTGAAAATGCGTTTAGTCGTTTCCGTGTTGGTTCTGCTCTCCGTGACAACACAAATCTAGTGAGAATGTTCTCATCGACTGGTCAGTGGACCTGCACCTTAACAGAGTCTCGGGATAAAAATCAATGCAAGGCTAATTTTCTCAAAAAACATTGCATCAAACGACTAATCAGTTTCCACCAGGAGGTACTTAGTAGGAGGGAGACCAAATGGGATATCAGACTGCATTTATGGTGCTGTGAAGCCCCAAAGCCAATTAAAACATCGTTTTACTGTTAGTAAGTTGTTCAATGAAAGTTTTTAGATCTATCATTCTAACAAGTTAAGTCGCAAATGTTGTCTTTTAAAAAAACAAAAACAAACAAAAATACCCAATATTTGCACTAATTGTACATTTCACTGTAATTACAGTTTTTACTACTGTTACTGATTATGCCTTTTAATGTCCACTGCACTGTTTTTATTGACTGTTGCGCTAATTTAATGATCATGCACTCTTTCAATTCCCATTGCACATATCCATTTGTAAATATACACCATGCCATATAGTGTATATATATGTACGTATATATATTTTAAACAATATAGCTGCACTTTATACTCTTCATTATTGCACTTCTGGTTAGATGCTAACTGCATTTCATTGCTCTGTACTTGTACATGTGTAATGACAATAAAGTTGAATCTAATCTATTTTTTTTTTTAAACTGCCGTGGTGTTTAGTTTTAGACATTCCACTCAAGGTTTCATAACTTTTGTGACACCGAGGGAAGCACAGAATTCCTGCAATGACAGAAAGTTCCATTATCTATAGGAGCTGCACTCTTTGGCTTCAAGGGACTTTCTGCAGGCCGACAGCAGACATTTGCAGTCATCGCCACCACAGTGTAGCAACAGTAGTCATTACAAAGTGTGAGAAAGTGTCACAAAAAACGTTGGTCCCATCTTCTCAAACCTTTTGTTAAATTTGCCTTTGAATGAGGCCAGACCCTGTTTTGTGGCAGGACAAAGTGGTCTCTTGGGACTGCGTTTAAATAACACACCCCTTCAGGCGTACGTCACATGTTGTGTCTACGCATTTTCACATGCCATTTTTCCAGCATCAAATAGATAAGATCAGGGGAATGGTGTCACTCATCGAGACCACATATCGTGAAATGACATGCAAAGAGGAAATAAAATGCTATTCATGTGCTTTTTTTTGTAACATCAGGTTGAGCAGGACCATACATTTGGAGCATCCTGAGAAAGTATTTATTCACCTGTCTAGACTCTTTAACACTTTCATGACTAATGAAATTCAAACTAATAACCTAAATAATAATAGTTTGCCATAGTTTGACTGGTAAATATTTATTTTCGATTGAGTTTTATTTTTAACTTTTTTTAGCTAATGAATTTGACTTCTTGTTGTTGTACCTCTGTATGCTTGTACCAAATTTCATTTCGAGGCATTATTCCACACAAATTTGCTTCAGTGCTAAACGGCACCAACGGTCCCACCCTTGTCACTCTGTTGAGAGGTTTTTCACAAGTACACCAGAAGCATGAGTGGCGATTAGTGGAATTGTTTCTGTCAGTTCACAATTAGAAACCTATTAGACGAGAAGATATTATTTTAAGGATGGATCTGCTCCCCACTGACTCCTCCAAATGAAACTTGGCAATAAGCTACGAAAAAGACAAGAAGATGGCAAAACATAATGAGACACATCTTACCTCTAGGGACAAGCAAAAGTGAAATTAATAATTAGACAGAAGAAAACATAACTGAGTGCTCAAATCTGACAAACTTTGTTCAGTTGGATCTACTGATTTGTGGCAGTCGACATTAAACAACTGACATCTGATGTGGCTTCACGTTCAAACACACTTAAAGTTCGCTTTTCTGATGGGATTCTTGTTCTTTCTGTCACACATTTATATTGTCATTATATCCTTAGAAGTTTTTATCCATAAAAACAATCCTTTTATTCTTTAAAATAGCTTAGATGTAGCTTTACGCATTTGCTTGCCGGGATCTATGAATATGCAAACCGGTTCCTCCCTCTATTGTTTCAAACATCTCCACTGCACTGCCTGCAGCTCTGGCACACCTGCTCACCTTCAACTCTGCTCAAACACTGCTAAACAACTATGTCAACTTCTGCTATTTTAATAATTCAACCACACAAGATGCAATCAAATAGTTCAGAGTGTGTGGCCAATAAAAGTAAAATCTTATTTTTTAACCTGATTTAGATTTGGTCACCGTCGCCTTTGTGCAGTGATACACAGCTCCCAGTGCTCCTGCCACACTTGGAATGCTTCCTGGAAGTCAAGCACCATGACGCCTGCTGGACCTCCTCCACCATGTCAAAATGTATTTCATTGAATTTCATTTTGGGGGAAGAGGGAGACTTCAGCCAAAGGATGAGCCAAATCTGGCAAGTAGGGGGAGTTGGGAATGTCAGTTGCAATGGTGCAGTCAAAGAACTTGCACATTTCAAATGCACTGTAAGCAGGAACGTTATTTTGACCACTGAATTGTCATTACGCAGCTGAGGTCGTTTGCACAGACTGTTTCTTCCTCAGACACGAAAATCTTGTGCAACACAGGTGGTAGTGTTGATCATGCAATGGTGCATGAGCAACACTATACCACCTGTTCTGTAAACAACAGGGACAGACTGAACTTTTCTATCGCATCTTGTTCATGTTCAAACCAGAAACTGATTCTGAAGAAGAGCAATTATACGGAAGGCATCATCAGGATTGGTTCCTTAGGTTCGTTACATATGAAACCTTTGCTGTCGTGAGTACGCTGCAGTTCCAAGGTCAGCCATAGTGTTGACAGCTTATTAGTATATCTGACATGAGATGCCATATGGTACATAAAAAAACATCATCTGGACATGTTAACAGAGTAAAAATACTTGATTTCCATTGGAGGGGGTTCACTTAGACAAATCTATCACAACCTGTTAACATGATCTATGCTATTACACCTATTCTCTGTGTTTTAATGTCCCACAAATGAGTCGTTAAGCCTTGCAAAATGCCCACCGAAATGCCAGTAATTCATTTAACGTCCACAAAGAAAAGCTATCTGCAGCTACAAAGACTTCATTAGGACTTTATTGTACGGCAACCTGATGTGGGAGCGTTAACTCTGTAACCAAACTGCACGGCAATTTAATTGTACCGAAACAGGAAAACTTACAGGAGTGAATCAAACAGCAAAAAAAACAAAAAAAAACAAGCACATCTGGGGTATTTTTTGCACAGCCATGATGAAGACCGAAATCCCATCATCAAATCAAACTAACAAGAAAAACATACAGAAAACAATCTCGCACCCAAACAGGCAGTCCAGTAAGTAAAATAGTCTGACGCACGGAATGAGCTGCCTTGGGATGGTGAAAATCAATTAAGTCGGGCGTCCGTTGGGCGTTTGGGGGGGATGTGTGCTGTTCCTTCCTGATAAGAACATTTCTGTGCTTGATTTGGTTATGCCAAGAGAAGATTATCGCCTGGCAGGAGCAGCAGTAGGCCTTACTCATTAAGTGGTGGGTTATTGCCAGTCTTCAATACCAGAGCCAAGGTTTTAGTACATTGTAATGGGGGCTGGATAAACACTCAAACACACTAGGATTTTTTTGGCCTGCTTTAGTTTTGCAAAACTAAACTGCCTGTTTTATCAGGGATTAGTTATTAACCTTGATCCTATTCTAATAGCAGAGGCTACTCCATCAGATGTACAGCGCTCAGACGGGTCGACACGACGCTGGGGTAAAGGTATGGATTTTACTGAAGAATGAAATGAGGCATCTGTTTAGCCTTTAAAAGAATGAGACATGGGTCACTACATTGGCTTCCCTGCTGCTATTAGCCATTGTTTCCTTTTAAATGATTTGTGGGATTTGGGGATTTTTCTGTGCAGCAGGGTTTGTTTGAACCAGCAGAGAATCCGTGGATGAAACGCGCTGCCAAACAAGCTGTCCATTTGTGGTTCAAGATGATAATTGGTCTCACACCGAGGTAACAGTAGTTTAGTGATACTTTTCTGTCAATTATATAATTTCATGTTAACACATTTTGGTCTTACTACGCTGTAAAAATATCCTCCGAGGGACACGGTGAGAAAAGACGGGGCTGAGCAGCGGAGAATGCAAACTTCCACCGAAGCCTAAAAACTTAATCAAGTTATTGTACAGTTAAAGAGGGGGATATTTACCATTAACCTCATACTGAAGGTATGTTCCTGGTATGCCCTTGAACATGTTTGGCGGAAAGGTTTCAATAACAACACAACGGCATCACCCCGGGTCCCTGGAATGAAAAAGCCTGTCATGTGTAATTGGTGTGTGTGGCATTGTGCTGAGCCACTGGGACCCTGAGTAAATATAACCTGACAGTGTGAAAAAAGGGAGAGAAAAGGCCCTTTTGATCCCTTATTCATCTCTCCCCTGTCACTGATAAGGCTGGCGGGGTTGGACGATGGAAGGATGATTTTCCCCGAGGAGAGCAAGAAGCACTACAGTGTCACAATACATACTTAGAGTCAGACGCACAGGAGGTGAGGGGATGAAATCGAGGAGTAATGCTAAATATGACTCATCATTAAGGCGTTTTCTTGCCAAAACAGAAGGCAGACTAGGAGAGAATTAACTATTCTTCCTACTGAATGGAGTGTTTCACATGGTGGATATAGGTGAGGCGCCTCTGCTGTGTTTATTTTCTTCCCTCGTTCTCACTAAAGCACATCAAATAAACACGCTAAATCAGAACACTGGACAGTTTTGCATTTGTCTTTTTTTCCCCCCATATGTGTCCCAATAGTGTTGAATTCTTTCTGTGAATGAAAATGAGAAGAAGAGAGAGGATGTGTGGAAAAAAAAACGACAGGAGGAGAGAAAAAAAAAAAGGGGAGAAGTGGAGAGACACGGCTGTTCATTAAAAAAAAAAAAGGGGAGAAGTGGAGAGACACGGCTGTTCATTCAAGCATAATTCCATTACAGGTGGTGGCTGCTGTGAAGAGGAACCATTAGAGGTGTAATCAGGATGGATGGATGAGGATGAGGACAGAGACTACGAGCGAGGAGAGATATACAGCTGATGCTGTGATTGAGCCATAGCCTATGACCCATAACCCCACGCTGAGGGAAGGACTATCACTGAATGAAATGACACCTGCCACCGGCGGTAATAATGATGTCATTGACTCTGTCTCGCTCCTGCTTTCCTTCCTTCGCCCTCTCTCTTCCTCCTTTCATCTCCTCTTGATTCCTACTTTCCGAGGTTTCCCCACAAATCCAAGTTACGTCTCAAAGGAACGGATTCTAGTTAAAGTAGTAGTTAAAAGGAAAACGTTCACTTAAGTGTAAGTGTTATTAGAGAAATGTGCTTAAAGCTTAAAGGCACAAGTACTCTATCAGTGGAGGAAGATGCATTTAGATTCTTTACTTAACGCGAGAGTGCAGAACTTTCCTACATTACCATCCGTTACATTCAAACCCTTTCCAAATGATTAGGCCAATCAGTGCCAGGTACGTCTCTCTGTACTCTACAGTATACCACCAATCTAGTTTCTGTGGTGATGTTGCCGCTCCGGTGAATCAGTGGTGATGGATTTTATGTTAACTAGCAATGATTGGTTTGCCTGAGCTGGAGAGGGGAACAGCTGTAGCAACCATGAGGCTACGCCGTCTACTAGGTGGAAAAATCTAGGAGACTCCAAGGACAAGAAGCTCTGTGTTTTGGAAAAGAATTACAGTCTTAAAAGGAAGGCATCTGTCCTAAGTGTGAGTCAGCAGTGTATAATTACTGTCGCTGCCAGGAGGGGGAGACAAAAGTTCCACACAGCAGGTTTAATTAACAGTAGTAACACGGTAATGGGAACCCAGAACTCAAATAATTGCTGAGATAAAAGAACAGAAAAATAATGAGGAAAATGTACAGACAGTGTTAAAAGTTAAAGTAGCCATTGTGCAGAATAGTCCTGTTTGCCATTTATATCTAATGGCATCCTTATAAATGAGCACTGGGCTGCTGTTTTGCACAAACTGAAGGTATATTGATTCACTTTTTGAATCTTTTGGCCAGATCAATCTGCAAATCCTAATAAACACATATTATGAAGCCATTTTTGTTTCCATAATTCAATCTTTAATTATGTGACACAGATCTGCCAAAATATTTCTACTAGTGTTCGTAATTTATTTTCTTATCTTAATCTTACCCTCATCTTAAAAGTAGAAAGTCAAATCATTGCACAAGAACTATGAAAATGAAAACTGGTTTCAGAAAACGTATCATAGAATCGTCTTCCTTTTGCATTGTTAGTTCATGACTTTGAATATTAAAATTGCCTGATAGGACTCTGAGCTTGTTTCACTCTGCGTTGTGTTTTAGTGAAAGTTCAAGGAAAGTTTCTATAAATATTTTAAGTAAATCTACTTAGCTATATGTTATCTGTCAGATATAATAACATATAAGCAGCGTTTTAATGTTGTAGCAGAATTCATTATACATGTTAGTTTGGTCTTCAAAATGCATAATATTTTTATAGGTTTGTTTTAAAAATATATTTCCAAATTAATTTGTAGCTGTCATCCAAAAAATTAAACCGTATGATAAACTGCACGACATTTGGTTTTGAAATATAATAAAGCATCCTTGTAAATAAAAGTCAAGGTAAATAGTTCAAGGTACAGCTCAAGGATCAGATGATTAAATATTGTATTTCTATAATGTTGCAAAAGACAAATCCCCAAACATTGAGATAAAAATCTGAATAGCAGAGAGCTGAAAGTCAAGTGCCAAAAACACTGGATCCTACATTTCCCATCATGCAAATCAACTCAATTAAATCATTCCACTAACCCTGCTTGTAGTACAGTAATGCAGCCTTTCTGTTACAAATTAGTCGTATGTTATATTACATCACCAGGGTTATTTTACACATTATTACAAAGCACAAGACGTTATATAACTGTTTAGACTTTTGATAGCACTTCAAACTGTAGAAGTGACTCTTTAAATGCAATCGTGGACCAAATGTACTTAGTTTCACTGCTCTACTGTTCAAGAGGGGGTTTGTCCGATTCAGCATTCATCAAGATTAGCACTCAGTTTCTAGTTGGTGTAAAAGAAACTACAGTTACAGCAGCAATATTTTACTGTCAAAACTCGCAGATTGGTTACAGGTTATCGAATATCTTTTTAAAACTAAGCACATCATGGAAAAAGTCACCGACCAGCAGAGCCACACTTAACAGCACAATTTTCCTGCTTGAAAAAGGGCCTGACTTTGTGAACTGCTTTAAACCACCCGCAGAAAGTGTAAAACATTTAAAACAAAATTCTGTCTGCAAATTTTAGCTGTGTAGCCTATCTATTGGACATGCGGAAAGCCCTTGACTTTCCCTAACATTGAAGAGAGGCTAAAGCGAGATGAGGTATGTTAAAAGCAATCAATCCGCACTCTGCAGACCCCTTGGGTTCCACGCCTGTGCTCTGTTTTCTCCGTAAGACATGGTGCTGAATCTAAACTAAATCCAGGGTTTTTTGTTTTTTTTTCCA
Source organism: Stegastes partitus (assembly GCF_000690725.1). Lineage (NCBI taxonomy): Eukaryota > Metazoa > Chordata > Actinopteri > Pomacentridae > Stegastes > Stegastes partitus. Next base: position 27,423 of record NW_007579951.1, read on the forward strand.
TGCAAGAAGTGGATTTTCTCAGTAGTCCGTACTGATTATAGAAAGCCTGCCCCTTATATAAGGGCATGGCGAGGCTAGGTGTTGTAGTCATAATTAAAATTATACGTTTCTCTCACCTTGCCTCGGGCGCCGGAGCGTTGTGTTCATTGTATAACAAGCTGATGGGTGAATGCTAATCATGCATTTATTGTTTTCTTTGGTGCTACTTGCTACATATGGCACGTTGGGTGGTAAAACGCTATATGGGTTGATGAAAATGGATTTCTATTGCCAACACTTAAAAAAAAAAGTATTGCTTTTATACAATCTGTGTGTCTGTGACTAAGCTTTGGGAAAGGATAGAGAAAGATTGCATAACAGCAAATTAAATATGATCAAGGGAGGGTTAGGGTTAGATCTAGATGACCTTCAGAGTTGTGATCTTGTGGATTAGGGGGAAATGATATCATCATTAACAGTGATAAACATTACCTTCATGCCTGTGTAGGACCTCAAAACATTGCTCTATAAAACTTAAGTGCCCCAAACTAAGATTTACTGTCCAGTTTGTTGCACGACTTTTATCGTATTTGCATGAATTCAAAGACAGGATGTGAACTGTGACGAGTGAAGCGGTCCAATGTGGACGTGACTCCTTGAGGTACTAGGTGATGCACAGACAGACAAATACAGATGAAGGTGACGGTGTTTCAAATATAGCCGCTCTATCTGTGACTGATTCATGTGAGGATCTGAGTCCAGTGGCCGTCCACAAAGATGTAGCCGGGGGTACACAAGCATCGATAGCAGATGACTCATTCTCAGCTGGCAACAGAGCCATGAACAAAGTGGTAGTTGGGTAGTGGGTAGAGTTACTTGGTGCTGTTTTCCACCACAGACTGATTCATTTGGCTGTAATCCACAGCTCCAGGGCAGCTGTCTTATCTTCATGGATTGATGAGTTCTACTCACATCTAATCACATTTGCAAAGAACTACTGTCTGAGAGTGAATAAAGAGTTCAGAATAATCACACACACTCACACACACACACACAACAAAATGTTAATGCAGAAGCCTGGTTGCATGTATACAATGAACAGATGAAGACCAGCAGGACCATGCTGAATGAACCCTGAAATGCTGCACGGTGAGTCACTGCATGCATAACAATGATAAATAGAACGCATGAGAAGATTCTTCAGCCTCTCGTTTAATAGCGGCATGAAAGGAAACCACACGCTGTTGTCTAATGTCATGACATATTAATGATACACTAATGTACATTCTAAATAGGCTGCAGTAATCATACGGCGGAAGGTGTAGCGGAAAAAAATCTATTATTTGATTTGATGCCAAAGTATGTTAATATTCATGAATTCTTACAAATAGCTAATGGTAGGATTCATCTTTAACCACATGGGCCTCATGAAAGGGAAGAGCGATGAAAGATCTTCGTTAATAAAGCGGGGCTACTCCAGACTATTGTCGGACCCCGATACAGCGGGATTCAGTTATGAGACACATTTACACACTGAATCAGATGAAAAGTACTATATTCTTCTAATTTTATAATAACTTTCTAATAGCTATAATAACTAACCCACTCTCTCATACATCTGCAGCCCTTTTTTAAAACAGGAATTTCTGTGGCGATACAATTGTGCAGATGAAATAAGACAAAACAGACTTTCATTTTTGTTTCTGAAAAGGTCACAGAACGGCAGTATGATTGGTTCTCGTCTGATCCCTGAATACGAACTGAAAAGTTGAAAAAAATTCATTCATTTTTGTCTTCGACTGTGTTCACACGTGTGTCTTTTGATGGAAACTATCTTTGTCCAGATGAGTGTTTCAGAAAAAAATCTCTGTCCATAATAACTGTAAACATGTGTTTTATGATTGTCCATGTAAGCTGGCCATGCATGTGCTGCCATAAACAGGGTTGGTTGCTTAGCGGTAGAGTCATCTGAGACCTATTTAAGACCCAATTAGCAAGCAAACATGGGTTTTTGCTTCAGTAGGAACTCACGGGCCATTTTAGGGCAGTCAGAACTGTTCCAACTACAAGAATCGACCCTGTAGAACAGCTTTAGGACTGGTTTCAGGGGAGAAAATTGCACCGGCTCCAATGTGGCTACTTGCTATGTGATCTCAACACTGATTGGTTGAACTGGACAAATGGGGGTTGGTTAAACTCAGAGAGGGTAACACATATTCATATTTCTGCCCTTTTGATGCAGCAGTCCTCTCTAACATCCCCATTGAGAGCTTAAATTCACCTTATAGGCCATAAACCCTACATTTTTCTAACTGCTAATATAAGCGGAGTTACATTCACAAACTAGCAGTTGTTGTTTTGGTGCACTCTGAATTATTGTTAGATCAGCCGTCTCCAAACTTTTTTGCACCACAGACCGGTTTCAAGCAAAACTGTTTCTACGGACCGGTTATCGCTCACATAACAAATAATATATAGATTCTTTTTTTTTTTTAATTAAGAAAGTGTCGCAAACAAATTACTTTTTATTGCTAAATATGTATTTACTTTTTCTTCTGTCTCAGCATCGAGTCTCTCCCTCTTTTCAAAGACGCTCTCGAGAGACATTTGTTTTCTATTCATTTTGGCAGCAGTTAGATTAATGGCTTCATTTAACGGCCGGGCATGAAAACTGACAGTCAATTGTGGGAAACAAGTGCAGACGATCTAGTCATTTTTCAAAATAAAAACCCTGCAGACTCCGTTGGGAATAAAATTTAAAAAAAATGAAATGTTTTATTCTCTCTGTGTGGTCCGGTACCAAATGATCCACAGCTTGGTACCAGTCCACGGCCCGGTGGTTGGGGACCAATGACCTACACTGCAATGGAAAGAAAAAGCTGAATTATGGGAGCCTTTCCTGTCACACAACTCTCACCCCAACTGGTTGAGGCGGATGGCCGTCTTCCCTGAGCCTGGTTCTGTCCAAGGTTTGTTTTTTCCTCCCTGTTAAAAGGATTTTTTTTGTTTTTTTCCCCCACCGTCGCCAACTGTTGGGGATTTCAAAGGCAACTTTGGATTGTTGGTCTTCACCTTACTATGTCAAGTGTCAAGAGATGACATATGTTGTAAATTGGCACTATATAAATAAAATTGAATTGAACTTTGTGCCTGATTTGGGGTTCCTGCAGTAGAAAGCTAACTATTTTTTCCCTCCAAAATTTCTATTTCTCCCTGTCTACATGTCAACATAGCAAGCAGACTTTCTGAACCCGAAAAGGAGTTTTCTAAAAGGTCAGGTTTTCAGTGACCTAAACATGTGTTTGCATGCAGCCAGAAGGCAAAAAAAGAGAAAAAAAACCCCTCTGTATGTGTGGACAAGGCTATGTTCTTGACTCAAGGACTGTTCTCGCAATGCCTGATTTATCTCCACAACAATGCCACTTGAGGAGAGGATTGCTCCTCCCCCTGGTATTGCAGATACTCACTATTATTTGCCGTTCAGGCCAAAAAAAAAAAAAAAAAGAAACAAAACTGTTGTCAAAGCTGTGGCTGCCAAAAAAAGAAGAAAAAAAACTCATGTTAATATCAGTTCATGAACTCACTTATATCTCTTTATTTATACCTCTTAAATACTGGGCAAAGGTTCAGCCAGATGCCAACTTCCTTTAGATCTTAAGAAGAAGTGCTCCACAGTACAATGTGCAGTGTGATGACTGACAGATAACACACACCATTACTCTTTTAGGTTTTCTTACCAGAGGGCACGTCTTTAAGCTTGGAAAGCCAAAAGAGGCTGTTATGTTGCAACAGAACATCTACGCAGTGTCAGGGATAAGTAGCACTCTTACTTCTTCCAAATTACGCGTCCCACTTTAATTCCACATAGCTCGAGGTCATAGCTTTTGATGGAATTCATATGTTATTAAATCTATTGATGATCAAACGGTTCAGTTGTAACTATTTGTACGTACTTGTTGCTTGATGAGAACTTGATCCCAGATAGCAGCCGAGGTTTTGATTTGAGGTTATTTCACTCGAGAGGAAGGGTCTCACCTCACAAAGGTCGAAGTTATTAACACAGCGGGACTCGACGGATCACAGTGGTCCTTCAGACAATTATGAAGGTTGACAAATCTAAGCCACCTGTCTAATGCTCTCCTGTGGCCTGTCATGATAATACGCGTCAGAGTGTTCCGCTGTGAGGTGGCGAGGCGCTGAAAATCTCGTCTCATAGCGCCTTACAATTCGGATTTGGATTATTTTCCTCTGTCCCTGTCAGATGGAAGTCAAAGAAGAGTCTGCAAGCTTTAAACAACACGCTTCTTAATGCACTGAAGTGCTGTGTGATCACTGCGGGGCCTGTTTGTTGTTATACGTTCTTCTACTCCGAGTAAATCTGCTTTCTGTAGCGAGCGTAGTGTAACACTGTTCCACGCAAGCTTCATTTATCAGCTAAAAAGGTTTCAGTTGGCTCATGATAGGTAGAAATCTGTTTAGTAATTGCATGCTGCAGCTGATCTGATGGAACTGTAAAAGAATAAAATGGAGCCAGTGAAAGTCAAGGGCAATTTTTATGTGCATGAATTTTAATGAAACAATATGCCTACCTAAAAGGTTCACTGCTGAATGTCTGCAGCCCGCTATAATAAATTAAACCTACTCAAGCATTTGAAACACATTTAAAATAAAAACACAAATATAATGAAAATGGTTCCACTGATATTTGCATTTTAATGCTTTTAATAAGTCAGTTTATGCAGAAATTGGAGACCCATGTGATACCGGACACAACATATTAGCAGGTGACTGAGTGATGTCGAAAATAAGACGTGTCACAGAGATCACTCCTGCTGCACATCTCATTATTGTTAGAACGTAAGTATGAGGAGTTAAACACAAACTCAAAGGCACCAAATTGTAAGTAATCAAGGAAATAAGTGTCATTATCGTCTCCCAGGATGCCCTTTTGGTTAAGATCACAAATACACACATGAACATTGCAGTGATTTGCTATTTTCTATGGATAAGGACAACTCAGGCATTATTCTATAGTTTGTATTACGCAATAGGCTGACTTTACTATCCTGTCTGTGGCACTTCACTCCCGGTTCATTGGTTCCTGGTAAAGACATAAATGTTTAAACATGGGTCATAAAAGTGCACTTTTTTTCTTTCAAGTAGGTTCAGTAACATACTGTAACAACTGAGGGCTTTAATTTTATTCATCTTGGAAAGGTTTTGTGAAAAAACCCCTTTTGTAAAAAAAAATATTACGCTAATGTTTTTTTTTTAATCATGTTTTTTTGTATGATGGAAGACACATCATGAGAAAAATAAGCATTCAACACTGTGACCATGTATTTCAAACTGAAACTGCAGTGTACCGATGACGGTCTCAAAAACACAGATTCAGACTTCTCAGATTTCTTACGCAACAAACCAATCACATCACCTTACAGCCTTTCTGTATCATTCTTCTTCACAATTGGTTCAAACATGTATGGCTGAATCACTCCAGTGCTACAACTTGCGATTATGTAGTTTTACAGTTTTTGAGCAGAGTCAAAGGTGAGCTGGTGTGCTTGAGCTGCAGCCAGTGGAGTGGAGGGTGGAGTTAAAAGGCAGAAATGTCATAGACATGCACATTCTCAAAAGGGCAGTGGTGTAGAGTTACACTGATAACATGCTGAGGATTATTTTAATGGAAAAGAAAATCTAAATCTGTACCTGTGATACACAGAGATGAGGTTTTATCAATGACCAGAGGGAAGCATTGAATTGACTCCAACAGAAGTAAAGAGTAAATTCATCTAAGACTTTAGTTTTAAAATAACACACATTAAGTAAGTAGCTGCGATATTAGGGCACAGTATGTTCTGTAAACTGCATTGAAAGGATGTGTCATCCAGAGCAATTGTGTGCATGTGTTTTAAGTATGTTGTGTATCCATGGCATGGAAGAACTTGATAGATATCAGACTCTGACTTCATATGCAATATCAGTTTTTTTGTCGTTGTAGTATTTTGCTGAAACAGGTGATGGCAGTTTTTTGTTTTTTTTAAGTGCATTAGTAAAATGTGGTAGGCATCTGTTCAACAATGGGGTGTCGATGCTATTTCTGAAAACGACAGAAGCATAATTACAAGAAGGCCACAAAGATATTTCAGGTGTGTACAATGCTTTAAATGTGCTTTTACATGAGTCATGTTTTTTGTTGTCTCCATCCTTTTATTCTGACAACAAACACTGTGATGTAATGCAGCACTTCAGCAGAAGAAATCTGCTGTGGTCCCCCCGACGGTAAGCATTTCACCCCACTGAAATGTGCTTGAACAAGCAATTGGACCTCATATCCTGTGATCAATATCACAAGCTGTGAAGTGTTGCTACGGCTGAATTAATAATATGTTTTTCTTTGTAAAATAATGCATGGACCTTTGCAGGAAAACAGTAATGGTCGCGTATAGGTGAAAAACAGGCCACGCCGGAGAGCCACTGAATCACCCACACCTCATTACAAATCATGCATAATGTATTTTTAGGTAGGCTTAGAGAACCTTTTTTTTTTTAGCTCCGTGTGTGTGTGGTCGTGTGTGTGTGTGTGTTTGTTTTGTATGTTGTTTTTCTTTGACCTGAAACATGCTCTCGAGAGCCTCAGCGGTGGTATATTCACCGATGCCCCGAGGCCTTGAACCTAATTGGTCTCAGAGCCCATGTCACTTCAGAAATTCTTTTCCGTAATTTACACCAGCTAACTGCTCTCTCATAAGGGTTTTAGGCGAGTGGGTGGATTGACACGATCCCTGCATTTTGTCACCGTTAGTATTCGCCTTTGATTTAGTCGGCCACCCTTTGACCTTTCATTTCCCAGTGGCACATTTTGATCAATATGTAAGACAGATGTTGATAACCTTGATCTGACCTCTCCTGACTGTGCGTGTGGGCCAAAATGTGAGTTGGGTGAACAGAGGAGCGTGAGGACATACCTGAAATGTTCCTTTATTCGATGCTGGCATGGCTACTTCATGATACAAAACGTGAGTCATCCTCCACCACAGCAACTGGATGACGCCCCCAGAGATCATTAAAGTCAAAAAGGCCTTTGTCATGTTTGTATCTCATTAGCCAGCTTCTGAAAAAGGCCAAATTCATATTTGCCTGCGCTGGACAGGGAGCTTGTCACTTTACAGAGCTTGATCATTTAAATGCAAGAGGTTAATCTTTTCATTATGTATTCTGCTTTGTGCAGCTTCACACTGAGAGATGCTTTCTGCTAGTGCCGCGGTTCTATTTAGCCGCACACCTTATGATAGCACGGAATTAAATGTGGTTTTATTTCACAGCGGTGGTAATCTCATCCGCAGGACTGAGATCAAGGCAAGTAATACTTTCTCTGCCCCCCCGTTGCTGACATTTTTTCCACCATGGTTGACCCTTCCCAATAGTTAAAAGAATTTGTTTTCATAATGTTTTATTCTACATGTTTTTCTGTGTTTTAAATAATTTATGCACAGAGGTGGACATTAATTAAGTGCACGAACTGTTCAAATGTGAGATACATGCACTTTATCTAAGTATTTCCATTTTACTCCCACTTAATGATACGTCAGAGCAAAATATTACACTTCCTACCCCACATACATTGCACAGTTTTAGTTATCAGTTACTTTAAGGATGAAGATCTTATACAACGGATAATATATCAAGCTTTTACAATACAGCAAGCTTTAACTTGTGGTTTCTAGCCTTTTTGGCTCGTCGAGTTTTACAAAAAAGTGTAATCGGGGTCACATTTCAGATGTCTATGAATTGTTAAAAGCTCCACTAAAAGGTGAATTTTTCCTTCACACGGTTTTATTTCGCAAATGTTCAAACGATCCAAGATCTCACTATAAATCAAAGATTAGAGAAAAGTTTCTCAAACTGATGACAGATTTGTGTATCAGAACTTTTTTTTCCTTCTTCTTCTTCTTTCCTCTCCCATTAATCATCTCATGACTCCTCGGATTTATCTGGGCTCTCTGTACATAAAACGGCAGATAAGGCAGTTAGAAAAAAAACGCTCTTTCTCCAGCAGCTCCAACAGTAACATGATGCTGACACACTGATGCTTTACTAATACTAATCTAATGATGTCATATGTAAAAATATATCAGTCAGAGGGATGAAAAACTTATGTCTGTACTTAAGTGGGATCTTTCATACAGAATCATTACTTGTATGTTATATATATATAACTACAGGAATTCTTCTTTCTTTGTCCCCCATGCCTACTTTCGACTTCACCTTTGTTCATTAAAAAGTAGAGAAAAACACTCTTCTCACATCATCTTTTTTCTCTGTCCCCTAAAACAGCAGCTCAGAATATATTTAATGCTGATAGTGACAACATGTAGCTGAAATTAGGAAAGCCTTGTCAGGACTTGTCAGGTAGGGCATCTGTTTTAGCACAAATTTCAGAGGTAATGATTATACTGTGATGATGCACAGCTGTGGGCTATTATCATCTCACCAAAGCAGAGAAATCCCAAACCCACGAGAGATAGACGGAGAGATTCTCGGGGAGAGTCATCCCAGGCATCCGTCGAGTGAAGACATTTAGGATTCATTTCATCATGAGATCACAAGCCATCATACGAACACCGCTCTATAGCAAAGTACATGGGGGGTAACATCTGAGCGAGCTGCAGCCTGGCAGAGTGTTAGAGAGGAAGCACCTCAGAGAGCAGAGAAGAAAAAGAAGAAAGTAAGAGGTGAGAGAAAGAGGGAGAGGTTGTGACCACCCACTGGTTGGACAGCGGGGAAGTGGTCAGCGTAATCAGGTATTGACCTTTTCATTAAATCACTTCCAAGCCACATTTGTGTGGATGAAGACGGTCCTAACCGATGCTAAGAAAAGACGGAAGGGAGCAACAGCAGCATTGTGGTACAAATTGTTAAGGGGAAGAGATTTTTCTTAAGTAGCATAGGTTAAGGAGCTCTTTGATTATATATAACACCATTGTCAAAAAAATAATAATGAGAAGATTTAAATTCAACACCATGTGCCACAGTTATACAGTACAGTGCAAAACCTCTATGTGGGTTTTTCCTTTTATTGCTATTCAACATGGACTCATGGCTAATGTAATATGGATTTTTTAAAACAAGAATTTACAAAAATGTCAAAACGGAAACAAACTTTTACATAATAAATCAAAACATAAAACTTGATTGCACAAGTATTCCCCCGCTTTAAAGTGACTCACCTAACTCAGCACAGGTGCAGACCAGTGGTGCCACAAGTCACACAATTAGAGAAATGGAAATCATTCGAGTGCAGTGAATGTGTCTCAAGTGATGGTTGTATAAAGACATCTGTGTATGTAAAGCCTCAGTCGCTGCTGAATCACAACTTCGGGCTATAACGACATTATAAAGGCAAAGGGACACTCCAAGCAACTCCATGAAAAGGTTATTGAAAAGCAGAAGTCAGGGGATGAATGCAAGAAAAATTCCAAGTCACTGAATATGGCTTCATCTTCAGTCAAAGCTTTATGGAGAGTGGCAGAGAGAAAGACGCTGTTGAAAGAAGTTTGTATTAAATCTCAACAGGATTTCACCAGAGGCATGTGGGAGACTCTGCAGTGGAAGAAGGTTCTTTGGTCTGATGAGACCACAATTGAGCTTTTTTTGTTTATCAGACTCAAAGCTATGTCTGGCAGACACCAAACACAAACACACCACTCTCACCGTGAAGCATGGGGGTGGCAGCATCATACAGCCAGTGCGACACAGAAATGATTTGAGGATACCAAGGTGAATGCTCTGTGAGTCAGAACCCAGATCACAATCCAGCTGAGAATATGTGGCTGGACTTAAACAGGGCCATACACTCACAATCCTTGTGCGAAATGATAGAGCTGAAAGAGTTTTGGAAATAAGACTGGGGTATAATTGTGGCGTTTAAGATTAAAGGCTGATTGAGCCATATCCATCCAGGGTCAATGCTGTAATTGTGGCCAAAGGTGCATCTACTAAAGAGTAACTTAAGGAGGATGAATACTTCTGCGATTACACTTTTTTTTTTTTTTTTACATTTCATATTTTCTTAATAAGTTCACATTATTTTGCAGAAGACAGTTTTTAATAGAGAGAAAATATATGGGTTTTTTTGTAAATTTATGCTTAAAAAGCCAAATTAAATTGACTGTGATTCAAGGCTGAAAATCATTGCGAGGTGAGAGTCTGGCTTAAAGAATTAGAAAGAGAAGATGTGGTTACGAAGTAAAAAATTTCAAATCAAAGGAGAGGAATTTCTTTCTTACTTCTTGCTGCTGAAGTGATGTTTTAGAGAAGCAGTGACAGAAAATTCTAAATTAAACAGCAAGTGTTGTGACACCAGTTCTCTGAGTCAGTTGTGAAATCTTTAGGATTTTTTTTCTTTTTTTTTTCTTTTTCTCCCACAACCCTGAACAGGATAACTAACTTCGAAGAACAACAGATATTTCTTTCCATGCATATCGATAGCATTTTAATTCTTAGGTCACAATATTACATCAGCTACCCTACTTTATTATCTGCACATCAGAACCATCAACAGCTGTCAATCATGCTCATCAGTATTTCAAAGCCTCCCAGACTGGTGCAAAAAAAAAAAAAAGAAAGTTCTTTCATTCATCCCAACACTCTGTAATCTGAATGAAACAACCTCTCTGTTTCCTCTCCAAAAACTCCTCCGTGCAGCATTTTCTTTTTAATTAGTGCATAAATCATCTTCATCTTATAAAATGTTTTCCACGTTCTGTCCTCTTCACTTCACTTTCAGTCCTTCGCTGGGAAAAATCAAGCACTCACTCCATTATAAATCATCTGCAAGTTGTTTCCATATTGATATATGATCATGATCAGACTCGGCGGTGCACCCTACACTATAATGGCAATCGCAACTGTAGTTCAGCAATTATCTCTTACCTACTTTGTACACTTCACCATGTAAGACCTTTAATATTAAGGGTGTTGTTTGGAGTCACAGGCCCTAGTTGGCAGCTAAAAAACATACTTTTAACCTTGACACTTTGTAACTTTACTTTCAAAATCAGTGTCTGCTACAGAATGTAATCATTCTCAGAAGCCCAAGCATTAATATATGTATAACTTCTTTATGGTCACTAGAGTTGGCAATATACAAGGTGTGTCAGAAAAGTTCCAGGACTGGTGTCACAAAAGATATGTTTCAAACCCAAACTACAAACTGCGAGTTTTCCCCTTCAGACGATCAACCAGCACGTCTACAAAGAGATCCTGTGAAAGTTGTGGCAGGACTCGTCGTGGCTGCTTCACCATGACAACACGCCTGCTCACAACGCCCTGAGCATCTGACAGTTCCTGGCTGAGAAGAACATCACTGTGCTGGAGCAACCTCCCTCCTCACCCCACCTGGCTCCGTGGGATTTTTTTTCTCTTCCCCAAGCTCAAGGGGGTCATCAAGGGGACCCGTTTTGAAGACATGGACGACATCAAGATGGCTGTGACGGAGGAAGAATCCTTCCAGGAGTGCATGGCGGCGTGGCAGAGACGGCTGGGAAAGAGTGTTAGACTCCTGGGGGATTACTTCAAAGGGGAAAATTGTAGTTTGTAGTTAGGATTTAAAATATATCTTTTGTGACACCAGTCCTGGAAATTTTCTGACACACCTCATATTTACAGCAACAAAAATGTATTTCCCAATTCTAATCATTTAATACATATAACAGCAGGGTCTGTGGGCTCCCTCTAACAAGAAAGAGAAGGCAGCATGAATGAAATACAAAAAAAAAAAAAGTCAGCTGCATAAAGAATATATTCGCTTTTATTCAAGTGCTTAACTGTCCAACCAGACATTTCCTTTGCTGCCTCCACACTGAGGCAGAGACGAGGAAAAAACCTGTTTGTTCACATGATTTTTCCAAACGAGGCTTTCAGCATGGTCCACAGTGCTGCTCAGAACCAGGGTCTTATACAGGGATGGCTCTGCTCAGCTTTGAAGGCTGCTCAGGCTTTTCCCCTCCACTGAAATTGACAGCCAGTTTTAGCCCTTGGAGACAAATTCCTCCTGTCCAGATCACACACACAAGATTACTGAGGGTGTGCTACTGCATTTACTTTTCATAACTAACAGAAGGGAAAAATACGATTCAGTGATTGCTCAGCCAAACACCACATTGTTGAGCAACACTATAAACAGTATTACTATGAACATTCTTTTTTATCATAGAGGAATAAGTATTTGTCATGGCATCTCTACAACAGAATGGACATCATGAAACCAGTAAGTACAGTCACACTGTAAATGATAATGGGCAGATCAAGAGTGGGGTCATAAACCAGGAACCACAAGTCAGTAATGACTCACACATTTGCAGCTCATTGACTTAATGAGGTTGTCAGTGTTGGCTTGAGGAAAGTTGTGTCTTCCTGAAGGGGTTGGACAAGTTGTTGGCTATTTTAGGGGACAGGATCACGTTGTCAGACAAGTCCATGAAGATAATCACATGGTAGATTGTCTGTCGTACTGTCCTTTCTGAAATGATTCTTAAATGACAAACAGTGGAGTTGTGGTCATTCAAGTGCCTGGACACAGCTCTAGCTGACATACCAATATCCAGCATGCCGACAGCCCATTCTCATCTGCTGTTGCATTGTGCTATTTAAATAAAATGACATTTTAAAGTGCCCTTTTGTAGCCACTGGTCAAAGGAGTGTCTCTGCACGGGCCACACTATCTGATCATTGTCCCTTCAAGTGGAGTAGCTCAGTGGTTGAGAATGGGTCACCGATTAAACAGCTGCATGCTCAGTGCTGCTTGGTCAACTTTTTTTTTTTTTTTTTTTTTTTTTTTCCTAATTATCAGCAGCTCAAATGGCACCTCAGTCGACCTGCACTTGCAGTAACAAACCCATCAATAATTATGGCATCTTAACAACTTTAAGCTGTTTTGTTTAGTTTTTCTTCACCTGCAAATGTACTGTTGCGGTGACTAAGTGAAGCCCCTTTGATAAAAACATACATAAAAAAAGTTTACCGTTCACTAATTTCCAAAACTCTAATAGCCAAACCTCTGTCCTAGAACCCATTATTATGTGGCTGCAAGAGGACAACAAATGCTTCATCTTATTTGTATCTATTTAAACGTATCACAGTCATCTTCAGCAGAGCTAAGCCCAGGATGCAGCAATGGTGCCCCTGCAAAACAGCGCTGGGGTGGGGAACATGTTTGGGTGGAACATGCTTCGAAAATGAAAGGTTTTCTGTAACCCCTGGGCAACCAATTAGGAATGACAGCAAATGTTGCAAACATGTTCTCTATAGCACTTTACAATCACTCATTATAGAAACAAGCATGCATGCCTTATTATCTTTGTCAAAACATGCCGTTTTCAGGGTAATTTTGCCAGTGGATGTTGTTGTTCCCTGTAGGAAAGGGGATTTAGAACATGCAGATAACTAAAGGGGAGGAGTATGTCGCGTGAAATAAGCAGCCAATGGCAGACTTATGCCCACAGTGAGTCAAACTACAGTTTACCCAGCTCCAAATGGCACTTAGACAAAGTTAGTGACAAGTTGGTGAATATCATGGACTATTTAGCAAATAAAGTGCCAGATATTTTACACAAGTGATGATGGAGTGTGAAACAGAGCTAAAAAGGAGAATGAAGAATGGTGGTACATTGGATATCGGGTGAATTAATGGACTTACTAGAAATGTGTCAAAATGAAAAACAAGTATTTGCAACTAAATTCCCTTTATCAGCTTATGAGGTGATAATATGTCAGAGCTGTGTTTACAACTTGTTTTCACTGCTCCAAAATGGCCAAGAGAGCTATTAATTCAATTTCAAGCATAAAACAACAGGGGATGAGAATGAATTTTAACAGGAGGGGAGTGTAGCACCCAACAGTGATCCTCTCAGTGACGTTGTTTGAATCTGAAAAAAAAAGCGCACACGTTCATTTTGCCATTAGTGCTTGGAAACAAAGACATGGTAAAACTCTTCTTTTTTAGATCCTTCCTAGAACATGACAGGGAGACATAAATGCAAGACTACACATTTCAGCTGTAGCTCTGCTGACCTGCTGAGACATGGAAAGACAATTATAGGGAAGGAAGATGACAAGCTTGTCAGCATGACGGCTCTCTGTGAATTCCATTTGTCCTCCAAGCCTATTCACCATGAGTCACACCTGATTGAACCTCCACAGGGGAATGAAGAGCAGGCTTTGAAGCAGACTTATTCTGCCTATTTGCTTTAGATCTACATTTTGCGATGCAGATTTGAATGCACTCGGGATACAATAAATAAATGGTTTTACATATATACGTGTATACTTGGATAAAGATACACAAATACCTCAAATAACCCACGCTTAAATGCAACAAATAAACTGAACAGAAATACCACTGTAGCCAGAGGGAGAAAAAAAAAAACAATACTGAGGGAACAAATGTCCTAGAAGACGAAGAAAGAGGGAAAAACTGAAAACTCTTGAGGGCAATTTTGCAAAGAATGGATGTAATAGATAAGGATAATGGAGCCATGTGCAATTGGTCAGTCACAAATGAGTCATGGTATTTGGGGAGAAATTATCAGGATGAAGTCAAGGTTAAGAAAGAAAGGAATGTCTTCAATATCCTCAATGCCAGTTGTCATATAATAAACCAAAACTGATCACAAAAATGGGCTGCAAGGTGGCTCGGTGGTTAGCACTGTCACCTCGCAGCAAGAAGGTCATCGGTTCGGATCTTTCTTTGTGGAGTTTGCATGTTCTCCCCGTGCAGCGTGGGTTCTCTCCGTGTTCTCCGGCTTCAAAAACATGTTGCGGTTAATTGGTGATTCTAAATTGTCTGTAGGTGTGAATGTGAGTGTGCTTGGTTGTCTGTCTCTAAGTGTAGCCCTGGGATAGACTGGTCCCCCTGCCTTCGCCGTGAGTCAGCTGGGATAGACTCCGTTCCCCCTGCGACCCTAGTGAAGATTAAGCGGTGTATAGATAATGAATGGATGGATGAATAGATGGATGGATGGATGAAAAACCACAACAAACAAAAAGTGCCACGTGATGGAGACTTAACCCGCTGTCTTCATTAATTAAATTCAATCTATCCTGCCTGCATTGCATTTGAAAAGGAAAACATCGTTTCTAAAAGGTGAAAATCCAGCATGTGGGGGCATCACTGATGCAACTGATTATTTACAAGGGAATTAATTATACGCCCCTGAAAGGATTAAGGGGTGAAATGGTAAGCAGGTGGTGGTCGATGCATCTTGGGTGTTAGGAGGTACAGGGTTAAAAAATCAAGATCTAATTAACCTGTAAAAGCCATAGGTCCAAGTCAGGAAAAACAGCGTACAGGCAAGAACACAGTCCGATAACGAAACCACTGTCAAAATACGCAGCCTGTTGTCATTCTGTCCCTAAGAATCTACTGTGAGCTCAGGCAGTTGAGTGGCTTATAGCTAATAATTTATAAAATATGTCCGATGAAATAATTCTTTGAGTGAATTAGCGGTAGCATTAAATTTTAATTGGCCCATTCCATAACTCAGCGTTCAATGACTCACACTTCAGAGAGAGTGGGCATAAAACTGCATCTGTGATAAAAGAGCTACAATCAGTATTTTTGGATAACCGGCTTCACAACAGCCGTGCTGTGATTGAAGTCATGAAGTCGAGGGAAATGAGGCCAAATAAAGACCGACACGTGCGACGGCGCCGACAGCGAAAGGCTCAGATTTATCCTGCGCATATGTTTTATTGGCTGCATTTTGTGCTTTGAGACACACCTTTATCGCATACATTATAGATGTTTACAACAGAACGGCACACACACTCCCAAAAGTCTGCTGGCTTCCGCTCTCCCAGAGGTTGCCATTGGGACAGCTGTTCCTATAAACTTAACAGGTGTTGCCGATCTCCTCTGAGAATCGCGCTCTTTTCACACTATCTATTTCCCCTCGTTTTCTTCTTGCGCTCTACTCAGGGTGCATCGCCCCGAGTCTTTGATTCGTCTCACCTACTACATCTGCTCAGTCTCTTTCAATATTACGTCCGATACATACATGTGCGAGCAAATATTGTTTTAATAGTCGTTGTGCAGCACAGATCAATACCACAGAGGGCCGACATATCTGAACTGAATGCTTTATTGGATATGAAACCCATCGACTGGTAGGACACGTGATCTTTCCAGTGTTACTGCAGCGCTTTCATTGGATTTGTTGAAAAAAAAAAAAAAAAGAAAACAACTATAATATCTTGAGATTTTCTCCATTACGTGTTATACATTTTACAGTAAATATGGAATCTACTTCTTCTAGCATATGCAATATGACAGTTCATTATATGAACCCTCAGGCGCTTTACCTACATGATGTACCTGCGGTGGAAATGTACAGTGTGCGGCCTCAGCCCACCATTCTAAAACCGTTCATGGCAGAGGAGAGTCTGTATTTCTGTATTAACTCATACTTCAATCAAATATCCATCATTGGATCTTTACGACTATCTATATTGGATTGAAAAGGCAATGAACTCTTGTTAGCGCGGTATGCAAACCGATTTAATTTGTGGTTTAATTTTATGTCCCATATATTTGACAGATCCAACTATTAAAGTGAACGAAACAACACCTCGGAAAACCCGACTTCTCTATTCCACATTACAAAAAACAGTACCATTGTGAAACCTTTAGAGAACGTAACATACACTGTCACATAACAAATGAGGTTTGCAAAATAAAACAGATTAAGACAGTTGAGAGAGATTGGCAATTAGATGCTTTTAATGCAGAAAGCATAAGTTTGGTTCTCTGTTTATTACAAATTTCGCCACATTTATACAGCTAACCACTTACAAATTGTATGCGATTACACATTTGAAATTAACCTGGGTTGTCGGAGCTGAAAGCAAACATACACAACAATCCTCGGCTCACCGTGAAACCTTAATTTTCCCACTATTTCAATGTCACACCACTTTTCTGTTCTAATCAGCTTTCGGCTTTATGCAATATCGTGGACATAGAGGAATAAACACCATCCAAGCATATCTGTATCTCAGCATCAAACGATATTTATATTCCTTGTATCTGTTTTTGAATTTCAGATTTTGACACTCTCATCCCTTCTGTCTAAAATTACATCCAGCCATCTGTTGCAAATTACTGCCTCCGAACAATGGTTTTATTGTAGATAATCAAACTGAAACCACATTTTTTAGACGCAGGCTCATGATATATATGTGTGTTTCTTAGGTTAAGTGTTCCTGAGTGTGGGAGAATACATTGTAAAGGTTGTCTCTCATCTCTTGGCTTTATTATTTCGTGTTGTGAAGCAAGTTTTTTGCTTGTTTGTTTGTTTGTTTGTCTACACAATGAATATTCAGCACAATACAGTACATCACGACGACAGATATAATCCTCTAACGCTGTAGATGTCCAAGGCACCGCTCCTAGAATAAAGCACGGCGCATTTCCTGCATGTAGAGGCAATCAATTCAGGCTTTGTGATTACGCCTGCTTTGTGTTATCATTGTACATCACAGATTGAATAACTCCATCAGAGTTGTGCATACCCTTGAGAGAATAGAATCTGTTAAAATCTGCTATTGTGAAACTGTCACTGAGTAGTAGAGGAGGAGAATAAGAGGTTCTGTTGTGATGTGTTTACCACCTCGTCAGCCATTTTTCTGTGTCCTCAAATCGTTAAATTAAGTACGGACGTGCATGAGCTATTCTGTGTTTCTGATTAGTGTGAGAGCGTTACGCTAAAAAGCAATTTGGTAAATGCGTATCCTCCCCTTATGAAAAATTTAACTGAACTCCAAGAGCGGCCTGACAGAGAGGCTTTGGTGTATAGAAAACTCCGGCCAGTCTGACACATAATCCACTGGTCAGCCATGTTCCTTTGTCAGGGAAAGACAAAAGAAAAGAAGCGAGTGTGTAAAAGAGCAAAGAGCTACAGAGGACTCTCACAAATCGTTTGGTTAGACTGAGTTGTCAGCGAGCCGGGTGAAGCGGGCTCTGGGATGAAAGTATTATGATAAGAACCGAGTTTTGCAATTGTATTTTCGCCTCATTCAGCAGCTTCCACTGCAGGAGGCATTAAACTTCACTAAAGAAAAAAAAAAAAAAAGAAGAAGAAGGAGGGAATATTTCTTCAAAAAAAGATGTTGAGTCAACAAAGAATTCTAATGACTGCTCGATAGTCAGAATGGTTTCTGCTGGAATCTATGTAATACAAATTGCACGTATTAAATGGTACTTTTTTTTGTAAATCCTCGAAAGGCATCCTCAACGCAGAAATCTTGACTGCTTGTAGCCTTTCGAGGGACATAAATGCCGTGCAGTATGTGCAAACATGCATATTTGCGTTCCGCTTCATTTGGGGTAGCCAGTGGAAACAGTGGAAGCATCTGTTAGAGCCTGTAATCCATCCAAATTTTAGCCTTGTGAGCATCTGCTGCAGCACACTCCAAGAGAGGATCTGTGCTGGAGAAAGCTAGAAGAGAAGAGGATCTGTGTGAAAGCTCAGGAAAAGAGAACAAAAGGAATGTGGATTGTAAAAACTTGAAGTGGAGGTTGGAGCAGTGCTACATAATATACCTGTGATGGTACTTCCTGTTTTATGATTATATTCCAGACTCCAATTTATGCACAACGAATGGCACATGCTTACACGGCAAAGCTTGTACTACTAAAAGTTTGTCCGCCCGACTTATGCTCATCGCTACGAGATGGGCTGTGACACACTTGTGTCTTCAAACACTATGATTTGATTCGGTGCCATAGCAGCTGTCGTGGTCATCGCAAAGTGGCATCAGTGCCAACCTCTCGGTCAGCCAGCAGCTGCCTTAGCAATGTGGACCTCTCAGATTAAGGCTGGCTCCAATCTGCACTGATCTGTTCGAGGAAACAGATGATGATGAAGGGACAAAACAACCAGAAACAGAGATAGCACAACTAATCCAGGCAGCAATCAGTTCACGCACAAAAAGTCATCACAGGAAATTACTAGGAAAGCAGCAAATGCCTTTAATGTGGAGAAGACGCAATGAGCAATTTGTTCTTGGTTAATTTCACATCTTTTAAAGTCATTCTGGGGTTAGATAGCAATTGTTACACCTGTTGTCAGAGATGATATGTGGAAGGTGTTCATTTATCCTTCAGAAATGTTTTTACAACCTCAGTTAAGCCCAAACGTGATCAGCCTGTTGAGTGTCTATAGCATTTTTGCACAATATAGATAAACCCTTTTGACTAAAACGTCGTGTGAATGTGAGATAACGCTTGCATGCTCTCCCATGTGGTAAGGTGACGGCAACATTGTCATTTTCAGACGATGTTCCTCACGAAGAGACAGAATGTAAACGAACTGCCGTGCAGCATCTGTTTTCAGCTGTGATTTTTTTCAGAAATGACACTAATAAGCAACTCTTCCATCGATCGCCTAAAAGCAAAGGCTGGCATGTGTGTTTGATGCCACAGAAGAAGTTGGTGAAAATCTTAATGTTGAATATGACAGTCAGGTGGGAGAACACACAGTACATTGCAGCGTGCCTCAGATCAGTATGTAGACCACCGGAAGTGCCTACATCGGGTATGTAAGGATAAGAACAAGAAATGTTGCCTGGTCTGATGACTCACGTTTTCTTTCCTGTTGTTTGTTAGAGGAAGAGATACCAGCAGGATGCATTACACGAAGAAGGCAGAGTGATGCTCTGAGCAATACTCTCCTTGGAAACCTCGGGTCCTGGCACTTCTGCGAACACTATTTGACACCTCACTTCACACAGTTGCAGGACATGCACAAAGGTCAAGGTGGTGATTTGGCCTCCAAATTCTCCAGATCTCAATCTGATCAAGTATCTGTGAGAAGTGCTGTGAAAAAAAAGTCAGTCCTTGGAGGCCCCGACCTTCCAACTCACAGGATCTGAGCTGAAGTCTTGGTGTTTGATACCACAGGAAATCCTCGGAGGGTCTTGTGGAGTTCATGCCTCAACTGGTCGGAACTGTTTTGGTGGCACGAGGAGAAGCTGCACAGTAGCAGGCAGGTAGATTTAACATTGGGGCTGATCAGTGTATATCTTTGTTTTGTCAAAGAACAGGACTGAGTCTATTCTCCTAGCAGCCTCATCACAAAGTGTTCCCTGAATAATGGCTTTGTTAGGTACAGTACAATTAGATCTTCACCGACAGCGAGTGGGTTTTCGTGAGCAGGCAACCTGATATACCTTTTTTTTAAATTTTCTTCCTTATTCTGCAGTTGAAACAGAATCCTTTATGCTTTTCTATAATCAGGTGTTGTTTTTAGAGACTTGAATACAAAGTAACACCATCTGATCAGCTTGATGGAGACGCTGTGTAGAGGCAGTCCTTTAGCTATACATCCGTCTGTCAACGAACTTGACACGCGATGATATGAGAATAATGAATCTTGTTTTATGCAAATGCAAATAAAAATAACACCCTTTCTAATTGACAATCTGCAAATACGGTCTCCATCTACATTGATATCCAATGACAGGCCTAACGCTGGATGCATAGACAGGGGTCACCTTCAACAAAAATGATAACATATGAAATTCCTCTCTTTTGGCTGCTAACACTGTTGCATATTTGCCTGTGGAGAAGGGCATTAAAGGAGGATGATGAGGAGAATACTAACAAGGACTCAGTGGCTTGCACTGCACATAGGAAATGAGCGAGTGGTGCAGAAATCAATCAAAACTCAGCAAGACTTGTATGGACAGTAGGCTCATCAATTTTAATAGTAGTGGATATACAGTTGTCTGCTCTCACAGCCTTAATGCAGGAGATTGCAGATCGAAAGAAACGGGTTTAGTTCTGCTCGCTAGTCCCAACACGGCTTGTCTCCTTTGCCCACACTGGTGACACCGGCTACAGCACACAGATGGCGGCTCACGGTCCAATGTCATAGTACACCACAGAATCAGCTGTAACCTCCTCATCAAACATACCAGGATGGAAAGAAGGTGAGAGGCTACAAGTGGACACGGTGAGAGACAAGCAACCGGACCTTAACCGCTCTCGCTTTAATGAAACAAAGACAGCGTGACACGATTCTGTCACTGCTACAGAACATATGGTCTGAAAGGAAGCGAGAAGCACTTGGACAAAAAATAAATAAAAGCTCGTTAAGACAAAGCGCTTACACAAGTAACACTTCACAAGTGATAACTAATTATCACAACGCTGAGATATTCTACGTGCAATTAAATCCAGGTTTCCACCACTGTTCTCAGTTTACGGCTAAAACCAGCTGTATGAGCTGTTATATATATAACCTACAGCATAGTGAGAACAGGGGTCTAACCCTGTATTGAAAGTACAACCTCTCCTCAGATCCAAGCAAAATGGATCTGATCACAGTTTAAATATTTGAGAATAAAGAATGCATCACTGATAAATATGAAGTTTTCATGCGAAAGATAAAACGTTGAACTGCAAGGTGAGCAGAGCTGAAGGCGCTAATCCAACAAATATTGATCTTGAGGTGATCAAGAGCAAATATGGAAACCCCATTAAAAATGCAGCATGTGAGTCAAGAGCAAATCAAATTATAATCACGAGCGTTGAATAAAACATTCGACCGACTGAACAGATGATAGTTATTAAACTAATTCAACATAACGTTTGAGATTTTCTCAAGATGATGAAACATTATGCTTGTAGAATCCAATGTGCAGCGTCTCCCACTACTAGAAAATGGGTTGTGACCAAGGTGAACCACATTTCTAAATGGATTTCTGCGCTAACATTATATCTGCATGTGGAGGCAACATATGGCTGCCGCGTTTGACTCACACCGAGTTTGACGTGAGATGATCCTTCCTATCTGTGTATCAAGTGCAATTAATGCCCTTTTCTGCGGCGCCTTTTACATCATCAAGTTCATCACTGCTAAAAAAGTATTTGCAAAAAGCATGAAATATCATATATTTTGTTGGTATTTGGTGTAATAAAAAAAATATATATAGAACTTTCTTATATGCATTCTGCTTTTTAACTCCAACTCTGGTTTGATCTATTTTGAGGATCTGTAAATACGTTCAGTTCCTGCAGTGTTTAAAGTGTTTAAACGCTTTCTTTACACTTCAACCTTTAAACATATGAAGGAAGTGAAGGCACAGAGACAAATGTTCACCCCCTGCTGCAGTGACCCAGGATCAATCCCCTTTCTGATCAAGCACAGTTGGCAGCAATCATGGGCTTATCGTTGCACTAGTCGCTCCTGCTGGTTGGATGAGATGGAGGCAGGGTCTTTGCATCCAGAATACCATCAGATCAATTTGTTTCGAAATGATTTATCTTGGTGCTACAAGTCACACATACTGCTAAGTTAAAAAAAAAATGCACACGTAAACCATCCATCCATTATCTATACACCACTTAATCCTCACTAGGGTCGCGGGGGTTCTGGAGCCTATCCTGGCCGACTCAGGGCGAAGGCAGGGGACACATGTAAACCAGAAGTGTGCTGCAATCCACATACTGTATAATCACACGATGATGTTTGCCAGTTTAGCAGGAGACAAGTAACTCAATGCTTCTTTTTATAGGTTGTGTGCTGACAAGTTAACATGAACTCCTGCGTGTCTTCTTCCCTCCTGGGAAAGCTACATAAGCCGCTGTGTTCACCGTGACACTTTCTCCAAGATCACAACAGAGACTCTACATGACCTCTGGCAACCGGCGTTCACTCTGCCACAATGTAATTGTGCAAAATATAGCTACAGTTAGGGAATGCAATGTAATGTGTTTTTCACATGATTAGGCCCCTCATGAACTAAATGTAAATTAATAAAACTGATTCATCTGCTCTGTGTCCTTTCAAATGCACCTGGGGAATCCCCATCTGCCGAGCCGCCTGATCAAGGTGCATCTATCCCAGTCAGAAGACAGGTGAACTGCTGGAAACCGATCCTGCTGAGAGACCTTCTGTCTGCGCTGACAGGATCGAAACGGCACAGTTGAGGGATTGTTATGATGACTGGCCGAGCCGCCACAAAGACAGATACTGTAACACACTGTCACACTTGTAGAAGCAATAATATATTTATTTTAGATCTGCTCTGCAATGCAGATACCTGTAGCCCATCCTATAAACTGAACGGTTGAGCCGACGCCCTGCGGCTCCTCAGGACTGAAGTTACCAAATTCTTTATTAAGAAAGGAATGCATTTTGTTCAAGCAGCTTATTACAACCAAGTCAGGTTC
>NW_007579951.1:51664-60718 GCF_000690725.1 Stegastes partitus
TGACCCCTGAACCCCAAAACCTTCTGGTGGGTGGACAGGTTTAACACTAGATATTGTTGTTTATGTCTCACTTCTGAACAATAACCTAACAATTGTCTAACCTTAACTGTATTATTCATTGTAACCATGACATCTGAGGGCCTCTAATCCTTACAAAGTTCTTGTTTAACAGTCCTAACCTAACAAAGCTGTTGTTTTTGGATCATGTCAGAACCTATAGGAACAAACTAGTCATACGGTTCTGTTAGTTGGACAATTTGTTGAAAATGTTTGCTCAAGATTGTGGAAATGCATTTTTAAACCTCTCACAAACATTAAAAACAAAAAGTTACACAGATAAGCACCTTCATTTCCTGTAAACAATAATATGCTACATATCAGAACGATTGGAAAGACCAACATGGCACTGCGTTGGCGTGCTGAAATATCGCCGGCTGTTATAATCCAAATAACAATAACAGTGTAATTCTAAATCTTTCCCCCATTTATCAGGTATCAGGTTATCTTGCGTGCGTGTACGTGTGACTGCCTGTGAATGCATCATTCTGTCAGACAGAAATAACTGTTTATATCCATGAGATTAAATGTGCCCACTCTGTAAAACTGCACCAGAGAGAGAAAATTGAATTTCAGACAGTCGGCAAATGCCAAGTGAGTTAATTTATGGATTTAACCCGTTTAGAGATTCACGTATGTTTTATTTTCGGAGTTGAGGCAGCAGGTGACTTCCTAGTGTAATAGTTTAAATGTAAAAAAAACATGATGTTGTCATAAGGGCAGTATTTTAGTGGGAATTTCTTTTGTGAACATTATCTGACCTGTTAGTTAGCAAATGATAAAATGCATTTGATACCAGCTCTGTGTAAATTCACACTGAAGTCGAGGATAATACTTTAGTATGACGCTTGTAATCAGAAAATGTCCGACTGTTTCGATGGCTGAACTGTTGAATGAACAACTGAATGCAGCAAATTACACAATAATTGCCACTAACATGAGATGTGCTTCTCCGGTAACTGAAACAAGACGTGAGCCCTGAAGCCCAGTTTATGGTAGATTAACTAGACAACCTAATTTAGCACCACTTTCACATCTCAAGAAGATGAAATCATTTTCTTTGTCTGCATTAGCTCAATGACAGAAGCATGAAGAGTTGTAGAAAACCCTTCCTGTGATGTTTTATCGATAAACATAGATAAGGCGGGTGCGCAAGATTAAAAACCGGTCCTAGATAAACATTAGCTGGTAGAATCAGCACCTGCTCCACCTCTGTCAAACCAGATTAATACCCTGCATCCAAATGTGCTCTGGTGCTCCTCGGTCACACCTCCATCCATCACGCGGCGGGGATCCTGCAGACAGGGTTCACTATTTTACCCATCTGTCAATCAGCACCCACAGGCAGACAGGCCGGGCTCCTCCTGCCAGACCACACAACACCTGCCACCTCATTGCTTTGCCACAAACGCCCGGTCTTCACCTGGCTCCGTGGCCCACATGCCCTCAGGACTATCAACAATCAAGCGTCGTGTCCCGGTATCCGGCACGGTGGAGGCACACGGCTGAATTGTTCGGGGGATTTGGCATGTTGAGGATATCGCTGCTCAGTTAGAGGTCGACAACATGTTGTAAATACAAAAAAAAAATAGCATTGTGTTTTGTTTATTAGCTGCATTGGTAGGGCTGAAACAAAACTTCTTCGTCACAGATTTGATAAAGTGATGGATCGGTGGGTGCTATTGGCTATAATTTGCCTCCACTTGTTTTCTCACCAAGGAAAAGGCAGGAAACACAATAACTGTTAATGAAGGGCTAAAACTAGATGCTTCAGAAGTGTCAGGTAGCTGAGAACAGACGGCAGGATGTGGAACCATTTCCGAGAAAGTGTTTCTACAGTGTGTGGCGCATCTACATGTGCAGAATACACTTGAAATGAAGAGTTCTGATGAAGTTGTAATCTCCTGCTAATGGTAGGTACTGACTTTTAATTACCTCCATGCTGTGTGCAATTGACTTACATGATTTCTATATAATTCCAGAGAACTTACTGTAACATCGGCAGATGAATTATAAATACAACATGAGCTAATGATGACTCCCACTCTTCCTGTCACTGCAAATACGCATTAAACTGTCTCATTTCTCGTATGTTATCAATAGCTAATGTAGTGTGGCTTTTTTTTCTGTCTTTCTTTTAGTTTTGTTTAGCTTTTTGGCAATTAAACACAGTACTGCACATTTTTCTGCAAAGTGGTGTTGCAAGTAGGTTTAATGTGAATGTGCATTGGACCCACAAAAAGTTATAACAGGATAATATAGATGCTGGTGAGTACTGCCCCTTTTTATATCATTTCTGAGAATTTTGCAGCCATTTAAGAATTTTAAATATATGTCTGCCCGAGACTCGCTATTCCTAACCATGCCATTAGACTGACAGCTTGAATGGCAGGCGGTATAGCTATGTAACATGGACATCGGGAAGTGAAATGAATTCATTAGTACGCAATTCACTGAGTTTCTGCAGTTAAATCGATTTTTACACACCAAGGTCTGCATGTAGCTAACATTACATAAAGTACTTTTAAAACACATTGCACTGGTTCTATAATATATTAAATCTATGGGCTGCATAGTATAGCATACATTCTGTGAGGCGTACACACTGCGATTCGTGAAGCGACGTCGATCCTAATAAGGATGCTGAATAAAAAAAAGAGCTGTAAACACAATTCATAGCTTTACGCGGTTTATTGGAGAGCTGTGGTGTAAAAACACTCTGATAAAGTTTGTAAATATTTACATCATATTTACGGCGCACATATGATCTCCTAAATGCGTTCTAATTAGCAATTCAAATCAAGTGCTTCCGACTGTTTTTCACCGTGCGCCATTATACTGCAGACAGATGATTCTGCCAAATGAGGGAGCTTAAAGAAAAGCTTTTACAAATCCAGCACAGGTGTGTAGTTAGCTACAAGAATAATCACATGGCTTCACTCTATTTGCATATGAGAGTCCTCATCATAGACCAGCAAGGACGTGATGGGAACTTTTTGCCCTTTAGACTGATGGGAACTTTATTTTGTTTCTCGAACGCCAGTCAGCATTTGTTTATATCCAATCAACCTTGTCTCAGCTAAAAAAAAAGAAAACTCTCTTTTTTTTTTAGCTGACTGCTTCTAGATCTGCCATAAACACTTATCTAAAAACGGCATTACAAACAAGACAAACCAAAGCAAACAAATCTACAGAAAATTACATTCTTCCCAGTCCTTGCACTTGAGCCAAACTTTTCTGTGAGCTGCTGATTGTCAGGGGACTTAGTGTATGCTGTCTGGCTGCAGCTGTTCCCCACCTAGGGGATTTCAGGTCTAATCTGTCGGGTGCATGCCCAAGCATTTCTTTATCAACTTTATCAATAACAGTGCAGCATTGCCAGGGCAACAGGGAGAGGAGGTGGCCAATAGCCAATCCCTTGCTCCGGAGCAGACAATAATTACTCTCCCATAGAGCACCTGGCATTAGGAGGGGCTTTAACATGAGCGCCATCGACCATTAACTCAATTTAAAAAAAATAAGAAAGGCTGTTTTTTTAAGCTCAATTGTACAAATAAATCTTGAGGTTCAGTTTTGCAGGTGGTAAGCTACATGGTTAAAGATGTACACAATAATGAGCTGGTTTCAGAGTGATTTTTTCATGACCTCGATTCAACTGTTTTCCACCAAAATTACTTTTTAAGAAAGATTATATTCTGCAAACACTGATACAACTAATCATGGTATTCTTGATTTCCCATGTGTTACACAAACAGCTCTGCAAACTGGTGACCTCTTTTAAAAACTACAAATAACAAACAAAAGGCTTGTTTTTATGACAATAATTATCAGCAGTGATTATTTTAAACCACTACCTGTTTTGCGACTTTAAATGCTGGAAGAGTGAGTTGTTCTTGCTCTGAGCGGACACACCCACAGACCTACATGTTGAGATAAATTACACATTAATCTTAATATTTTCTTCTCCTGCAAACAACGCAACAACATCAAAGCCTCATCTATTTCAATATGGTCTCGGTCAAAACAATGCTGACAGTCCACTGCGTTTTTCCACTTCCAAGAGGGGATTTAAGCCCATCATTCTAGTTTTAGCACTCTCGCTAAGATTTTTCTTTGCTGGCATCTTGACTTGAGATGAAGCAATTTTGTGGAAGCCTGAATGACCTGTATATGTCTGTCTGTCTCTCTCCCCTTTGCTCCTCTCCAGATCCTGTTTCAGAGGGCTGGTGTGAGGGATTTAAACATTTTGACTTCAAGAATAATTTGCGAATGAAGTAAATAAAATGAAATTAAATAAAACACTTGTCTAATAGGACTGCATTAATGCCTGCAACGACAGCAAAAAAAAATGACAAGGAAATCAGTGTTGGAAAAGGATGAAGCAATCGGAACAGTTAGCAAGCCAGCAAACTTTGCAAACAGCTTTTAGTTTCCTCCTAAAATTCTCTTCAATTGACTGGAATGATGTACATCCCTGAGAACAAAGTGCCAGGGGGAAAAACAAAAAAAAAAAAGAAAGAAAGCTGGGGAAGCTGACTGACAAGCACCGGCACATTTCCCACCTTTCTAGCTTGTTACCCACCAGCTCGTGATTACAGAGCACACAACAGAAGCAGAAGTACAACCACTGTGCAAAATTTCTTAAATGTCAAATCATTCCAAATTGCAACACCTCTCAATAGTTGCATTATTTCCAAATAGACAAGCGGAGGATTTTGTGTCATGAAAAATGAAAAAAATGATTTTTTTTTTTATACCGAACTATGCTGAAAATAGAAGCCTAAAAGTAAAACCGCAATACATCCACTGCTTCACGTGTGAAAAGAACTGAAAAAACATGATTGCGAGACTTTAAAAAGATGGAAAATGATGCAGGAAGATGGGGGGAAAAGCAAAAAAATCACAAAAAAACACAGC
Organism: Stegastes partitus; assembly: GCF_000690725.1. Lineage (NCBI taxonomy): Eukaryota > Metazoa > Chordata > Actinopteri > Pomacentridae > Stegastes > Stegastes partitus. Next base: position 56,639 of record NW_007579951.1, read on the forward strand.
TGCAGCAGTAATGAGGGGGTATAGAATGAGTCACGAATAATCAGAGACACACCATGATGCTATGGACACTGCACTACTTTGACAAGCTACCTCTTAAAAAAAAGAAGAAGAAGAACGACAGATGCTTTGACTTATCATGAGAGTTATCAGTGGAAATTGGACATTGGATAACATATGAGCACCATCTAAAAAATAAAACCCTTGCTTGCTCTTTATCACTAGTTTTGCTAAAATGCAAAAAAAAAAAAAAAGACTGATGGATATTGAGGGCACATTCTCTGGTCAGATGAGACCAAGATAAATTTGTTGGGATCAGATGGGGTCACGAACCCGGCCAGGACTGCCACAGTGAACGGACAGTCCCAACAGTGAAGCACCAGAGGTGGGGCGTCAGATGTTACGGGGTGCAAAAAGGTGTTTGGAGAGGTGACATTTATTAATGGCGCCGTGAATGTCTGTGGATGTACCAAAATACTGGCTGACACGATGACTCCCAGTCTGCAGAAGCTTGGCAGGAGAGGAAAAATTCCAACATGATAGCGATCCAAATACTCCAATACTGGCAAAATCGAGTTTCCAAAGAAGAAAAAGGTGAAAACTACGACCTGGACAAGTATGTCGCCTGACTTGAATCCAACAGAACATCTTTGGGGTGTTTTACAGAGAAAGGTCGAGCAACACAACCCCTAAAGCAAAGAGCTGACAAAATGAAAAAAAAAATGTCTGAGCAATGGCAGAGCATCTCTCCAGAAATCTCTCATGCCGAGGAGGATTCAGTCTGTCATTCTTCCTGCTTGTGGAGCCTGTATTTTTAGTTTAGTGAATCTAAACTGTGAGTTATTCATTTTACATACCTACTGTTCAACTTAGAAATAATTTATTAAGAGGTGATTTGTAATCATTTGACATTCGAGTGATATTACATTCTGTTGTACACCTTATGTCACCAAACATACAGAGTGGTGTAAACCCGAGAACAATGATTGAACTCTAAAGCAGTAACACGCGGCTTATTTTACAAGGACGCACAGATTTACTTTCTTGTTACACCTTTTTGATCAAACCTTTAGTATACTTTTAGTCAACAAACGATATTCTTCCAGTCCAGCTTAAACCGCCTCCCCCCCCGCTTCCTCACCAACGCTCACACAAACAAATGCAATCTGGCTCAATCATGCTTGGAATCCAAACAATAACGTGATACCTGTTTGAACAGGCATTGTGTCTGTACAAGACATCTGTCATCCTTGGATCCCTGTGTGGGAAGAGCTTCATTTCAGTGCTTCGGATATCACCGCGACACAGTTCGCGCGATGCGTCGTGTTTCCTTTTGTCTCTGCATGCGTGACCTTTTTCCCAGAGAGGTTGGGCTGCGTTTAACATGAACCAAGAGGAAATCTTTACAAAACGGAATGAATGCATTGACTTCAAAATCTCGTGGGATGGCAAAAGGAAAATCGATGGCAATGGATGTCGGCTGAAGTGTAAATTGAATGCTATCATATGTGTTTAACAGTTGTTTGGTATGCCACCGCCTCACGGTGCAATTAACGTTTAGGGATAGAGAATCGATACAAATACGACACGGATAAAACTTCCTGTCGACATGTATTTTGTTCATAAGATGCTGTGTACATGAGTTATTAGCAATGTGTGACTCCTGTTTGACTGCTATAGAACATCAAAATAAAATACAGGCATAAACTAAGTAAGAGGACTCTTTAGTGCTGCCTAACAGTTTGGTGTTAACGATCTTTCTGTGGTTCATCATACTAAAAATGCCATTAAAAATAATAGCAATAATAATAAAAAGAGCACACAAACTGCATTCGCAAATAGAAAACAAAAGAGATGCTTTGAGATTAAGAAGACATTTTTTTTATAAATACCCATGAATGGCTGTGCGTTCCCGTCTTCTATCTTATGCTGCAAAAGTACACCCAAGTGTGCATATGAATAAATTAGCCCCCAGTATCCATGTTGTAAAACAGCGCGCCATAAATTGATGTACTGGTTTTGCCACATCCATGATGCATCACATACAAGGTCCTGTTTAGAGCATCGATGAACTCTGAGGAAATGTGTCTTTAATTTATGACTCAATAACAAGGGACCTCTATTCATATCGGCCCTTTTGATCTATTGCTTGTAGATGATTGGATTGGCTACAATGGGAATTCAGTGAGCAGAGCCAAGCATGAACACACGCTGTCATGATGACAAAAAGCAGAGCACCAGTAAAAAAAATATCTTTTTTTTTTTTTTTTTGTCTCTCATAGTGACCAAAGATAGACGAGCAATTCATAAATAAGGGCTAATTTGTTCCAGGTTACAAGACAAACTTGTTATCTCCTCCGTTAGCTCTTTGGGAATAAATGGAGAGCTTCTTTTTTTTTTTTTAACAAATGATTTGGAGAGCAGCAAAAATGATTTGATCAGAAATTGGAGCAGCGTGGACAAAGAGAGGGGGAAAAGCACACGAAAAGGACACGAGGCAATGAGCTGGCTGCTATCTCACTCTCCAGCTGCATGCTCAGGAAACTCTTTGGAACACAAAGGTAGGGATGGTGGATGGTGAACAGCCTGAGGAAGTGTTACACCCAAATGCATCCCAGTTGCCGTATGAATTATTCCAGCTCCACTGTTTTCACAGGGTTTGGAAAACAAAACAAAAAAAAGACTTTAAAGCGGGCCTGAAAGATGAGTGGATGCATACTTGGATAAAGGATGTGGAGGGAAATGAACTACAATAACTCCGGTGGGTTACAAACACGAACACAGCACTCAGTCATTGGAATGAAGGGCAAGAGGAGAGAGAGAGAGAGAAACCTTCCGTCCCAGTGTCCCAGGTTATTTATTTTTTCATTGACGTATGACTGATGCATCACAGAGAATAGAAAAATACCAAACATGTGTGGGTGAGGTGGTGCAAATTCTGAAGGGACCGATAGAAAAATGTGACAAAGAACAGAAGTCTACAATCTTCACATTAATACATGAGGCTTTGGGTCAGAGACCTTCAGGTAAACAAAAGCAAGTAAACAGATATTTCAATAATTAGCCTCGGCCATGTGTTTCAGACAAAAGGCAAAAAACAGAAAGAAAATGGAATTAAAAACATTCAATCTCAAGGTCGGTATCCAGTTCCACAATAGTGTCCATAGATGCTTTAAAACTGTTTCTCGTGCATGCTTATGCAGAGGTTTAGCACTGGGACTTATTACTAAAATGTTTACATGTACGTCCCGCCTCCCGCTGATCCGTTTGCCTGAACAAAAAGTCCACCTGTATGTGCAGAAAGAAGATCCGAGTGTGCTGATGGTATTCTTTTGTATTCTGACGTGATAATCCTTTTCCACACCTCGCAAAGCTTTTCAGCCAGGTGGACACATTAGGGCCGCTGCCCCGGTTCTTTAGCTCGGCCGTGGTTAAGACGGGGTTTTAAATCTGTGTTGCTTGGATCAAAGTCACATGCTCAGTCATACCTCATTGGTGTATCCTCGGGAGCTACAGTTTGAAATGCACCTGGCTTAGCGTGAGTCTTCTGTGCTTTAAGGTTTAACGTGCTGCAGACGTGGTTTAACTCAGGTTTAAGTTCATTCAGTTTAGTGTAACAACAGATTGATATACATTTCTGGAATCTTTTGAAGACACACTCTGGTAAAAATGTTGTTATATATATATGTATTTTTTTACCTTGTTAACATATGATGTTTTTTATATGCTAAAAATATACCTTAATTGAAATAAGCAGTCAACGTCGAGGCTCAACATTTCTACTCTAAAACTGCAGCCTGCTTATGACAAACCAAAGGAACCAATCCTGTCAACTTTTTCAGAATCAGTTTCCAGTTTTAATCGGTGGCTGAATTACAGCAGTATTACAACTTGCCATCGTGTAGCGTAGAGTAGCTTTAAAGTGTCTGAGCAGAGTGAGCTGGTGTGCTTGAGCTACAGTGAATGGGAAGAAATGGGTGTCAGTAAAATAATATTTTGAGGGGAAAAAAAACTTCTAAATATGAAACGCAGAGATTACTTTATTTTAACTCAATACTATATTCAAGTGTCGCATCTACAGTT
>NW_007579951.1:61248-73417 GCF_000690725.1 Stegastes partitus
AAAAAAAGGGTTTCTGTCTTTTTATACAGTGTATGTAAACTTCTGGTTTCAACAGTATATAATTGTCCGACTCACTTTCTTTACATTTCATTTGCGATGCCAGGGTTACAGATTATTAATTATGCAGTGCTAGCTGCAAGGAGGAGTAGATGAGTATTTTTTTTTTTTATGGTAGACTATAAGTAATGTATAAGCCCCATGAACAAATACAGAGGCCTTATGTATCTTTAGGTCGGTTCTCACTGCTGTATACAAATTATTGATACTGCAGAGTGAAAGGAAGCACAAAGGGCAAGGTGCTATATGACGCACATATGACTGAAGCATTTACAACAATCTTACTCAGTGGCTGTGATAGGCAGCTCCCCCAACACGCTCTGTCGACACGATGTTTTCAGAATGAGAAAACAGTTTGTTATTTCATGTGATTCGTCAGTGGAACTAAATTCTACATCAACATTGCATCATGTTATCAGATCTCTCTCAAGGGTGAAAATCTCGGCGGTGATGCACACAACACCAGTCATGGTGTGCAATTATAGTCAGTTGTCCTGTGTAATCGTACAGTAATATGGGAACATGTACAGTATTGGTCATCGCAATGCACCTTACAGCAACACCATTAACAGCCATGATTCCATTTCACCATGTAAGGAAGTCTTTAGACACGATTTCTCCCAGTGCACTACACAATTTCGAGGTTCTTTGGCACTTTTCTGTTTAGCAACTCAGACAACCAGTTTAGCTGCAGTTGAACCTGAGCTCATTTCGATGCAGCAATTAAATTTGACCTTGTGGCTGCCTTTTAATCCCCTGCAAGCTCTGGATTTTCTGGACCCGTTCAAAACCGCAGCCGAGCTTAGTAACAGAGCAGCAGGCTCCTCTTCTTTTCTCTTTTTTTTCTCCTTTTTTTAATACACAAAAACGTGCGCAGAAAATCGATGAAGTGTGTCATATACATATTCAACGTGCATGTGCATTCAAAGGGTGAAATAAAGCCAAACAATGGACATATTTACAAGGAAATTAGTATGTAAATGAATCACTCAAGTTAAAATGTAAGTGTATAAATCCATTAGCAATGTAAATGTAATTAAGGAATAGTCAAGACGTTTTTATCAAATGGAAAGTGACAATGATTATTCAAAATCTTGGAGGCTATAGGTCATTAGTAATGTGTGAATTTGTATATTTAGAGAAGCAAGCAAATATCGTTGCCTGTTTGAAATGGTAGTCCTGTGAAGCAGCACCTGATTTTTATACAGCTTTGAGCTGCCTTTTGTGATACACTAACTGTTACTCTATTCGTGACACAGGTCGTTCTTTGAAAACGGGCCTTTATTGCAGGAGTAAACTTCTCCTTCTCCATTTACAGGTTGCCTTACTCTGTACACAGTTCGCCGTGAGAACTAAATAATAAATGTAGAACTATTACAAAGAGCAGTGTACAACATCGACAAATAAAGCAAAATACCTCGATGCACCGCCTGTCGCAAAAAAGGGGTCGCTCAGTCTCGTTGGAAGTTCATGTTCACTTGTCTGTTTGCACGTCATATTATCTTTGTACTGGAACCGAAAACACAACCCTGAGTTCCGCATAGGAACCAAAGATATTTTAACAATATTTCCGACTCCAATTTAATCATACATAAATTACTTTTACTCATTAAATTAACATTACCTTATACATGAAATTAGGTTTTAATATAACACCAACAGTGTCATTATATGCATTCCACCAGAGGACATGGACTTTGCTCACTTGTGTTTGGGATGATTAACTTGTTGATGATTAACTCTGAGATCATGAGTAGGGGGCAGATCATAACCCCGATCTGTGTCCAAAGATGGGTGATGGCACTGGATGTGGACGTCTTACTCGATCCTCTTGTGACTGCTGACATAATCAGTGACTCTGACACTGTTTCATTTGATGTTGTGACTAGTTTATGACTGGTGTACGGAAGCCAAGAGCGGTCATGGCCGCACATTTTTTTTAAACGGCATTTTCTTGAGATAACGAGATAATTATCCCGTTGACAGTTTCGGCTGTCACTTCAGCCTTCATCAGAAGTTGTCGGACTTCCTGGTGTGACGTATCTTATATAGACAGCTGACCGGGAACTCCGACATGACTCGTCATGAGAACAGCTGACCGGGCACGACAACTTACAATGAAGCGCTCGTGCCCGGTCTCGTTTGTCCTCCGGCCCCCCGCATGGACCGGGCATGAGCGGGCAAACACAAACACCAATTATCTCGTTATCCCGAGATAACGAGAAAATTAATTCGTTATCTCGAGAAAACGGCGAAGAAAGAACAGTAGCGGAAAACGACCGCTCTCGGCTTCCGTACTGGTGTTTATAGATAGCTGCTGTTTAATTCTTCTGTTATCTTGTCCACGATCCTTGTCCTATCCAAGACAAGCTGTTCCTTGCAGTTGTGAGTGAAGTAAGTGCACCTTGAATTTAGGCTGTAAAAAAAAAATCTAATTATTGTATTCTAAGGTCAATGATGAACCTTTGTCTCACTGTTTTATTTATCATGTTATTACTATGTCATTTTTACACTTTCCACAAGAGGGTCCACAATGTCACCATCTCACCAAGTCCTTGAGAGTCCAGGCAGACCCCTCCACACAGGTCAATGTGCAGTCCAGAATTAGTGTCCACTCAGACTATGCTACGAGGGCAACAGTGTGCATGCTTGTCACTCATGTGCATGTGTGGATTACGCAGATACAACCTACCGTGCACACATGCAACAGAATCATCGAAACAGGCTTCAGCAGACGAGAAAATAATATAATCAAAGCAACTACATGTCGTGGGTGTCAACAGAGTATAATTAAGGCTTAGAAAGCATACGCTGAGCTTAACTGTTGTTCACTGACAGGCTCTAATGCATATAGCATTTATGTGCTAAATTATAATGTGCAACTTTCTTATTATAATTAAACTAGTGTATTCTATTTTCGAATTCATGTAGCACAGAAGGAATAAAACCTGCAGTTGAGAATGTATTTTGACTGGAATATTTTTGCATAAAAGCTGAAGGGCTAAAAAGTCAAACTTAAAGAGGCTTTTTTTTTTTGTAGTTGTTTGTTTTTCACAAAATAAGTCCATAAAGAAATACACAGTCAAACTCAGAATATACAGAAAATACAAAAGCACAAACAGGGAGAGGGATGAATTAGATCCAGAGAGAGATAAGAAGTATTAAGGACTGTGTTTTGCTGAAGAGCAATGCCACCAAAGTCAGACAAAAAGCAAGCTGATGCAATGTCATTGGAGTTTGACAGAGTCATAATTTTTAACAAATAACATGAGCAATACGAACAAGATGCACATATATCTATTAGAAAAAGCTCCAACCCCTAACAAGCCATCATGTGTGCTTATATGTCTGCATATTTAATTTCTCCTATCTACAGGCTCAGGGATAAATGCGTTTATAATTATAAGGTTCTCAGGCAAATCGTTCCTTTTTTTTCCTGCAGTCTTTTGTTGTTTGAAAGCGTTTTTCAGATAACCCTTCAGGGTCGTGATGAATCTAATTCAAATGGCAGCACTATGATGAAAAGTCAGATAAAAGTTAGATTGCAAATTGACATCACAGAGCAGAGGGAGGAGAATATATGCAGCGGACTCAAACATTATATAGAGAAGAGTCAAAACATTGTGGCTGCTCGCAGATGAAGTGAATAATGTTCATTATCTGATAACAACAGCTCAAGCCAAGGTCTGGAGTATGCAGGAGTACTGGAAAGGTGTCGAGACCTGAATGAGAACTGCAATACTATCATGGCCAGATGCTTGGATCAGAGCATTTCCACGATGACAAGGCTTGTAGGGTGCTTCTGGTCAACACCTGTCAACAGAGATCCGAAACTGGCAAAAATGGTGTTGGGAGATGTGATGGAACAGGTCTGGGCCTTGTTTTCCGAAAGCCTCATAAAGCAAAGATGATCTTAATCTATAGACTTGTGACCTTTTCTCACAGAATCTAACAACAGCTCTTCCAAGGACTTGCGCCGCAACCGTTTGGTGCCGCAAGACACAGCACGCCGCCCAGCGAGCTTGCATGCGTGCAGCTTTCAGAGTTCAAATTAGTTGAATTTCAGCTGCCCCGTACTGTGATAAATACCCACGTGGCCATCCATGTGAAATCTAAATGGATTGTAAACCCTGAATTACCGAAATTATATGACACAAGTTTGCTTTTCTAACAAGATCTCTGGAGGTCTCAGCTTAGTTTTATGTTTCCTCTCAATTGCTCTATAGACCTAATAAAGTTTCCAAATTGAGGTAATGAGCTATAGTTTCCATGCAAAATTAAATATCATATTGACATAGTGATTAGTAGTAAAATGCTGCTGATTTTGTTCTGCTCTTTGCGACTCCCCCCCAGCAGCGCGGCATGCACAGCGCAAACAGCGTCTAAAAGGGACATTACAAATACAACTAAGGTCGTCTTAGGTGGGACGCTTTTTGGAAATGAATCTGCAGCACCTCATCTTCCAACTCACAGGTCCTAGTGGATCTGCCGCTACCATGTTGGTCCCAGATACCTCAGGGAACCTTCAGAGACCTTGGAGAAGCCATGCCTCAGGGCAGTCAGGGTAGTTTTGGCAAGGAGCGAAACACCAGCAGCAAATGAGGCAGGAGTGATCATAATGTTTCGGCTGATCAGGTAATTCAATCATGCAGCTCAAGTGGTTTTGCATGATTGAATGAATCAACTCTGGGGCTGGGTAACTGTCTGATACTCACATATAGTGTACAAAGCATACCTTTATTGAGGTTGAATTTAATTAAATTTCCTGGGAGTTATCAGCGGAGTGTGAGGATCTTTTGTCTGACTTTTGCTTTTAGTTATTTTATATTTTAGACACCTGCAGAGGAGATTTGGTTGCGAGTGCCCTCTACGCTATTTGTCTTTGCAACTTTGTTAATTGTTTTGAGTCATATCCCGGAGAAACTTTTTCAACACGATTAAAAGTTTTATTTCAGTGAGGTATTAACACAAAGACTGGGAAGCTATGTATATATATATATAATTTTCTTTAAAACCTTCGACGGTTTATTAAGGTTACAGTGAGAAATGTTTTTTTAATTATCATCCTGATTCAGCCAGAGATCAAACATTCCTTCCTCGATCTGCATTTTACAATAATCAGTAGTCTATGACTAAGTGAGCTTATCAACATAAAATAAACTCATCTTGCAGACAAATCACAAAAAAGCAGAAAACATATAATTCTGCAAGTGATCTATGCAGCGAGCCCTTTAATTTAGTGCCAACATTCATTGTCTCTAGGAGCCAAAAGACACAAAGACATTAGCACTATTTTAACTTTTTTTTGAACTGCCTGTGAGCTTAAGAATAAATTTGATCCGAAATTTGAAAAAAATGACTGAGCTTTAATATCACAGCGAGCCAGAGAACAATCTGGCTCATGGGGGCCTTATAAAAATGTTTCAGACAGAACAATGCATGCAAATTTACCACAATTCCTTTAGAAATGGAAAAATTCAAATCAAGATTACAGTCACAAGCCTATGTCCGAAAAATTATTCCTCAACCTCAACTATCTTGGAGCTTAGCCAGTCGGTCCCTTATGTTAACTCCCCCTGATATGTCTTCTCAGGCAGAACATATACCCCAAGGCTGTGTTTCACCCCTAACAACCTCCACCAAACAACTGCACACTGCACTATTAAAAACGAAAGACCTCCAGTTGAGGTACCATCTCTCTATACATTATTTTGCCTTGAGGGAGCTTCAGATCACGGACTAGGATCTTGGATTTAAGTGCTTGGTCACACATCAGCAAACAGCCACTGTAACGAAGAACTGAGGCAGTAAAACACAAGAGAAAAGGATCAGGGCATGAGGGGAAAATAGCACTGTAAAAGCAATAGATTGTACAAAATAACTAAATGCACAGGGGTTAACTGATTGAATAGAGTGATGCTGCTCTGTGAGGCTGTATCTAGGTACAGGTGTGCTTTGTGCTCAAGGGTAGCATCAGCATGCTAAGACGCTTGCAGCCACATCATTCTCTTGCATAACAAGTGTAGTTTAGTGTTTTAGCATGCCAACTTTATTAACTTGTCCGGCTGAAATGCATGGCAGCGCCTTTGGTTATGCAAATAATTGTTTATAAGCACTAAAGTGAATTCATCCTTGGGACCATTAATGTCTGTACTAAATACAATAGCACTCCAGCCAATAATTGTCAAGAAGTTTTAGTCAAAACCACAAATACCAACTTTATGTCGGTGCCAGAAACTAATTTAGAAGACCACCAAAGTTGTCAGAATGGCTGTTCTGAATTCCATTGGAGTCTGTCCAATACTTCAGATCAGATATTTCAGTCTGGACCAAACTAGCAGACTAACACGCTGACCAGCTGGCATGGCCATCCATGGAAAAACGCCCCTGCAAGTCATTAAAATGGAATATATGTAATTTCCTTGCATATTTTTCATCCCACAGTGGGAGGTTTTTCTACAGTAAAGGAGTCATACAGTTGTGTTTACGAGTTGTGAACCTCAATCAACCGCTAAGAAGGAATAAGAGGAGAAGGTGCAGGTTTGCGGCACGGAGGTAAGATCTAGATGTGTCGTGTGATAGCAACACTCAGGCCAAAAGCTACAGGGGTGCTCGGTGCAAACACCAAGGTTTTGAATTAGATATAACCAGCTCAAGGCAACCAGTGGAAGAAATGAAAGTGGAAAAGTTGTGATGATTTGTTAAAGTTAAATCTTGAAAGGCTTAAGAATATTTTGGGAGCCCAGCTAAGCAAAGGGAAGCACAGATGGGAGGTGACAAGAAGTTGGACAAAGTGCCAGAGGGTGTCCCTGATCCCTCGGGGGGGATGTTGTGCAATACAGGCCATGTACAAAATGTGGTTGTTTGGGATTAAACAGTCTTGGATGTCTGGGTATGAGTCACAGCAGAGTTGTCACTGAGAATACAAGTAGTTTCAAAGTAAGGGGGGAAACCAAGAACTCGCAGCAACATCTAATAAAAACAATACTGTTTTTCATATTGGAGGAAGGTCTAATTATAGCACGGCATAATGGGATCCTCAAAAACACACTGGTTGGGATTCATTGCGTTTATTCAGCGGGGTAGTAAATATAAAGATATGAGAGATTTCACTGATTGGGGAGAGTTTAGATGAGGTCTGAAAGCGAAGTTGAGGAAAGAACTGTGCTCGCTGTAATGTCATACTGTGCAGAGGTCTGTGAAAATATTCAAGTTATAGGGCGCTTTTTGAGTTGGTGGAGCTGCACAGACTTCAAAGGACCAGAAAGCAGTAAAGCAATTAAGTTCTCATATGCAGTTTGGTTTTCGCTACAAAATCATGAACCTTTTATTCTCCGGACACCACTGCACAACCCCCCAACATACAGGACACCTTCTCTCAGCAAAAGATTGGATTTAATAGGATGATCGACGATGGCATGTTATTTAATCTTATTTATGTTCAGTGTAATCCATTACTTGGTTCAGTGAAGGATCAATAAGAAATAATTGCATGAACTTATAATGATGTTTTGTCATTTGTGCTCCAGGCAGTTATACTCCGGGTGATGAGGCTCATTGGTTGCACGGCGCTTCATTGGCACTAGTCATTACACTTGTAATGGTTTTGATCCGGCAATGTCACTGACACCAAACAAACAGCAGCTTTCACGAGATTGTCTCATCATGCAAAGTCTCCTTTGGAACGTTCCCTGCTTATGAAGTTAACATTGGGTTTAATCCCCTGGTTTCCTGAACGCCATGCCAGAGCAGGATAAGATGACATGGCTGTCTTGGCTGGAAGACAGCTCGCAGACGCCTCTCATGTCAGTTTGTCACAGCGGGTTTTGATGGCGCTTCAGGTGACAGGTAGGCAGTCTGGGAGGAGTGAGAACTGCCTCTTGTAAAGGGGCTTTGCAGCCATAGTGACACTCTGAGTTGATCTCCAGCTTTGAATCTTCACCCTGCTTTATCTTCTCACCTTTGCATCTTTGGGATTAAGTTGATCTACCAACTAATAAGCTGTTATCTATATTCTCTTTGCCCAGGATAATTCTCTTTTTTTTTTTTTCCACCCAACCCCTCCACGGTTACACATTCCTGGAAGCTGTCCTGCAGCCTGCTTTGCGGGCCTCTGACCCTGTACACTGAAGCAGTTGTGGGGTTTATGGCCTTGCTCAAAGACACCTCAGTGGTGGCAAGTGCTTCTCTTTTACCACCCACTTTTATTCTGCCAGAACAAGGATTGAAACAACAACCCCTGCGGCCACACGCCTGCATCTGTAACCCAGACTGTACAGTATATGAGAGCGCAGTGGACAGTAAGGATTTTCACAGTTCAAACTTTTAGATGAAAAAAAAAGGAAACAAAATAAATACATTTAGGTTGAAATAGAGATATTACACATAGAAAGTGGTACGCTTCCTAAACGCACACACACACACACACACTAATGTACACTACAATAGCACACATGGAATTAATAAATGATTAATGCCCTGCTGCTGCAGCTTATACTACTTAGGCTGAATGTTTTCTAAGGGTATGAAGTATTTTCAAGAATAATTGGGTTGAAAAATGACTACACGTAAACAGCTTTTTTTTCCTCCTTGCATTTTCTAAAACATATAATCAAACACTTTGCTGTGGGATTAGGATTTTTCTTTTTATGTGTACCTTGCAGATTTTTGCAGGGGCCTCAGGTGGAGAGAACAAGCATGTCATCTCTGCCAGCAGAGTTCAAAAATCACATTTCTTCCTATACAATAACATTTCAGCGACTTTTTTTTCCTGCTTCTTCTTCTTTTATACACTTCGTTAATTTACTTAGAACGGAGCAGAGCGGAACGGAGCGACTAGATTGCGCCACTGCGAGAGCACAGAGACCTTTTTGCTGAAGTCTTGCGAGAAGATGAAAACGAAGCCGATTCAGTGAGCTATACCGACTGACAAGGCAGTGATTTTGACTTTTTTTTTTTTTTTTTACAGAGTTGAGGAGTCATTAAAGTTCGCTCCCGAAACTGAAGCCTTGTTTGCCTAGGCTCATTATTCTTTGTCTGGAAGACGGCAGTATAAACAGAGCTCCGGAGACGGTTGTGTTTATTCACTACAGCTGGGTCACTACTTCAGTCACAACATGCTCATCAGGATATTTAACACCGCAAACTGGTCAGCCGGAGAAACCGAAAAACTGTGTGTGTGTGTGTGTGTGTGTGTGTTGGAGCAAACATTTCAAATAAATTAATGAACGGGGAGAATTTTAAGGTGATCGTCACTGGATAAAAGCCTAAAAAAAAAACAGAACTGGAGCGAGCAAATACACATTTTAAGCAAATGAAATTCTACAAGAGCAGCTTCATTTGTGATTTACACGGACCACGCAGTTGTTTGATCCTGGCTGCCGTTGGATGGAGGCTTCGGGCAAGAAACAGGAGACTCCAGCACAAGAGCCCGGCAACCATTTGTTTGTGTCCGTTCTGTGTGTCACTAATCTTTTATTAATGTTCATGTATATTCAAGTATGGGTGGCAGCTCCAGTATTTACTGCACCTCCATAAGATTAGTCTCATTAAAGACGAAATGCTGACCTTGGTATAACACAAATGGATCTTTAAGAGACAGGCTCTTCCATCACGGTGAAATGGAGCACTCCCCATCTCACAATACTGCTATTAAGTTTCATCAAGGCTCATTACATGCTGACTCTATGTCATCTCCCGTGCACTGTAAAACCCTTCCCTGCAAACACACACAGTGCCACAATAGGTATAATATCACACATCCACGCTATTGTTGTTCCAGAGTGCCTCCTCCAGCAGAAGTTAATTCTTCTCAAGGTGTCCCACATATATAGAAATGTACAATCAAACAGCCTCTGTCATCACATGTGACTGCATATTGCTGAAAAGGTTTTTTGAAGAATGCACTTTTAAAAACACAACATCCAACATTTAATAGCACAGCGTCAGTGTCACAAACGCAATAATCACAAAGGTAACACGGAGCTTTAATCTGTCTTTGTTCATAATCAAATACGAGGCAGAATTGCATTCCATTCGCTCTCTGATTGATGCCGTAACAGAATTATATTCCTTGACTGGTGCATTCAAGGCGGAATAGCAGAGCGGAGCGCCGGAGAGGGAGGCTGAAATAGAGAGAGAGAGGGCGAGTGAGAGAGACGGGCAGGATGGTGGGCAGACACAGCAGCATGCTTATATGATCTTGACCCAGCAGTCGATAGGGAAGGGCGGTGAAACCTGATTACAGACAGCCCACATCCCAGCCTGCTGATTTCATTTCCCTCACTCCGTTCAGTCGGGTAAGAGACAGAGGTGTGATGTTCTGCACCAGTACACTGCACTAGCTTGATTAAACTTTAAGCTCTTTTTGCTCAGGTGCGATGTTGCCCGATGTACACATCTGTTTTGCCGTCAGGTATTATCTACATTTCTATTTCACACAAATGAAACAAAAAAAAAAAAAGAAACTCTTTGTGCCTTCCGTGTCCCTTAATTCCTACTTGATCTCACTCGTGAAAGAACTGAATGTGCTGTGTTTTTTTTTTTTTTGTTGAAAATGTCCATTTGACACTGGGGACTAGAGATTCGGCGGCTTAATAGATATAGCAAAAGGATCCTTTGTAACTGCAGGCTGTCACAGAACTCTATTCACCTGAATGGACCTGAACAAGGTGATGAAACAAGACGAAGTCAAACAGTGTTTGAAGGTGGTGGGATGGACACCCAGCTGCCTGATGAGGTTTGAATTAAAGCCCATCACGCCACATAAAGAGCACTTCCCACACCTAAACTGTCTATCCAGTGTCACCTCCGGCTCTTTTTCCCCTCGGCTGCTCACACAACTTACATTTGTCTAAGCAGCCTGTCACTGGCATTGTCTTTGTTTCTATCCCACTTCACCCTGACTTTCTGATGACTGGTTCATTTTTTCCATCCATATGTGTTAATAATTATTCATGCTCCTCTCTGCAGAAAAGCCCACCACAGTCGGTAGTAGATAATGAGCTTTGCACCCCCACAAAGACAATTTCATTGAAACTCAATGTTTTAATTATTCTTCCATTAATCAACAGGGCATCTGTGAAATGTACATTTGTATGAGCTACAACAAAAACATGCTCATACCAGTAAAAAAAAAAAAAAACACAAGCTCTTCATAAAGGAGGTTTTCTGCACAATCTACAGTAAGCCATCTGTGCAATACAATTTCAGCAAAAGATAGTCTCCACACGTCAACGCTACGGACAGTAACTAAAGTGCCCACTTGTTATGAGCCATCAAATCAGCGAGTGAATAAAATTAATTCGAGACCATCTAAATTTATATGCAAAATTCATCTCCCCATATTTTTCCACTCACTGACAAAACTCATTTTAATACCCATCCTTCTCTCCTTTTAACAGGCAAAATGCTTTCACATATGGCAGCACTTTTTTTTTTTTTCCCCAAGTATGAGTCTAACTCTGTGTGCCTCCACAATGAACAGTTTTGTTCCATTCTCTGCAATTTACCAATCTCCCCCGCTGGCCTTATTTAAGTGCTTTTACAATTTGATCCTGTATTAGTGGAATTTACAATTTCTTCAGATAGTGATGTTGGTTTGCTCGGCTGAGGCTTTCGCTTTTTCCATTACCAAAATGCCATCATCATGTTACTGTCATTGTGTCGTCTCGCTGGCCTTGTGCAGGAGGACATTTGATTTTACCCTTTTCCTTAAATTGAGACTACACAATTTGAAATAACACTGTAATCCTCTTAAGAATGAGCACTTGAATTAATAGGTGATAAATGCACTCTGGTTCCAATCGATACCCTCAAATTTCCTTGACGCTACAGACTTACTTTGGTTTGGTGTGACAAGTAATATTGTGGATAATGTTTATTTTTTCTATTTGTTCTTCGGTTACAGGCATATTTTGAATGTGACGGATGAAAATGAGAAATGAAGATGCCCTAAAACAGCTAGCTCGAGAGGACAAACTCAACATGCAGGAATCTTGTAATTGCCACAGTGGCTGTTGCTGAACAAAAGCTATGTGATCTTACTTTTAGCAGAGAAAAGGAAACAATATGTGACATGCAACATTTAGCTTCATGTCCATCTCTACCACCT
>NW_007579952.1:0-23777 GCF_000690725.1 Stegastes partitus
CAATCTGTACAAAATCTATTACAATTCATCCAATCAACTTGTAAATCTTTGAAATGAGTGTCTAACACCCTGATTTCTCTGTCATTTAGAACAGCTTGCAGCTGATTACAAAAAATCAATTCCTCATTAAAGTCATCCTTACAGATGCATCTGCCATGTACCCATAACTGAAGAACCCCTGCTACAATTGCTGATTCAGCTAATCACAGTGCGACATTTTTGCATTCCAACATTTTTTCTGCAACTGATTTGTGAATGTCTTCCAACATATCTGGTCTTCTTTGGGCAGTTGTGGCAATTTAGAGGGGGACTGAATTCACTTTTCTGTCCCAGAAGAGAGGTGCACACGTCCTTTAGGCATGCTTTATTTAGCTGTTCTCCAACACAGGGAACTTTCCTTGCCTTAGAATCAAAATGAATGTACCTTGCTAAGATCTTTCTACTGCTGGGAAGGGCGCATTAATGAAAGACTTTACTAACATTTTTGTCTTAGTGGATGAGATAGTAACTAACCAACTGTAACAGATCATTCATACGTCACTCTGGGCAATGAATTTATCCCATACATTTTGCTATATAACACATTTAACCATTTGATATTTGTCCTAGTTTTATACTGCGTAAAACACATTATAATGAAAAGCACATTAGAAATGTAAATGCTGCATCTGTCAACCCATCTAACCTTTAATTGCCGATTCTCCTCAGCCAGCTTGTTCATCTCAGATTGCAGCCTCTTGCACTTCTCCAGCACTTTCTTAATCTCTGTATCGTCCAGTGAGGCAGCGACAGGTACCGCGGCAGCTGTTGCCTCAGGCTTCACGGAGTTCATCATCGGGGCAGCTTTGGTCGCCTCCACATCATTCTGCCCAACAAAAAGAGAAGCAGAATAACTGAGGTGATCCAGTGTGTGTTGAGCTAAGAAAAAAGGTTAGCCTGGAGATGGGAGCAAGTGCCAAAGAAAAGCAGCTTTATCTGAGGTCTAGAAGCTCACAGGGCCAGATCAAAGAGACCGGGGGGGGAAACGTCCCTCCAGAAGTCATCTTTGATGCCACTTGTTTTGTGGAACAGTCATGAAGACATCAGGAAATCGAGGGCTGCATTTTGGAAATACAAATACTGTAATGTGAATAAAAGCTCACCATCAATACAACTGCATGATGTTATTGTCATGGCTACAGTCCAAGGTAAGCATTTCTACACAGGCTCATTAAGGTTCAAATAAGCTTTGGGCAAATGATACAAAGAAAGCAAACACATGAGGGAATCCCATCGACAGGACCATGAGATGACACATTCAACACTGACCTTTTTACTCTTTAAAGATGAGTGTAGGCCTGTGACTTAAGTTATTAAGGGGGACCTTGTTTTAGTAATTTAGCCAACTCAAAAACACTAAAAAAGTATGTTTAAGCTGCCCAAAATCACCTTTACCCTACAAAAACAAACAAAAAAATATCAATTCTGATGGTGGGGTTTCTTACAGGATGTAAATGTCTCCATCCATAGGGCACAAAGGAGTCACTAAATAGATGAGTATGAAAACGGTGTGAATCATGTGTTATGGCTTTCGCTGTCACCCCATTTCAACCCAATTGAACTGCTGTGTTCAGAGTGTGACGAGTTCTGAGACTTGGACAATTTGGACAATGACAGTTCTGGCAGTCTGTGGTGGCCCAACACCTTACTAACACACTTAATGTTGGTTCTTTTTACTTGTCACCTGTCTGTACTTAACATTTTTCACATGACATGCATATACATGAGCCTCAGCAGCAAGCAGACACTGTGATAGATACTCAGCAGTCCACATGTCCACATTTGTAGCTGCTTAATCTAAGTTAAATGTGGCTGTTCTAGGTGGAATTTACACTTGAACTGGGGGCCTGCTGAACTGTCAAGTAGCACTGCTTATCTAAATCCTGATCATTCTGTGGCATCATTTATATAGGCGCCCAGTGCTCACCAACGTACCGGTTCAATAACGTGAATTCTATATGATGGAAAGCAATACAACAGCCTTGCAACACTGTTATACTGATATTAAATCGTTCCCATGGGCCCACATAATTTTTAAATGTCAGTGCCAAGCCTCAGCACAACAAAATAGGAATTACAATCCAATTTAACCCAGCCTCTTTGTGCATTTTTCAGCTATACCCCAACTGCTGTTGTTGCCAACATCCTTTGTTGACAGATTGTTTCGTGCCACCTTTGACGCACCTGAACGTACCAGATAGTTTGATGACACCAATGGTGAGGAGTTTCCTAATTGTCTTCTGGCAGTTTTCCAAAAACTGACAAATGTCAAAGTGTAATACAATTAAATACTTTAGGTGAGGCTTGAAAAGGAAACGGCTGATAATTTAGAGAGTGCAGCAGAAAGCCAGCAAGAAAAGTGCACATTAGTGTAAACAACAAAAACATACATGTTGTTTAAAAAAGTTGTTTCAAATCCCAAACCTGACATGAGCAGAAAAAATGAGCTGACAAGCACAACATCCTGAGCAAACTTGTTAGCTAGCTAGCCAACGATATGCTTTTGCTCAGACAGCTAAAAGCATTTTTTTCTGACATGCCTAAAAGTAATCATTGCTACCAACCGACTACTGTTATAATCTGAGGTTCACTCACACTGGTTGCAAAAGCGATTTTGTCCAACTTCTTTTTTTATACTGTTATTGTGTTGTAGAGATCTCACAGTTTGCTCTCAACAAAAGACAACAATGTCAAAAATATTATCCAGGTCAGGTTTTCAGGACATTTTACTATGTCTCTCAATTTCCACTTTTACAGAGTTTCCAGGACTGGACAATGGGTCTTAAGATTCCAAGTAAACCAGGTTGCATGAGACCCCTGGCAGAAGTATCTCTTACCACTTTATCGTTTTCAGAAGGCAGCTCGAAGACACATCTCAATTTCGAATCCATTAGATCGTCGGGTTTTGCATCTTTCCACTGGTGGAGATGAAAAATAGGCACATTATTCATGCACACACACTGCTAGCAGCTGGATTCCAGCCACACACATTGACAAATAAGGACACATACTATTCACATGCAATGTAGCCTTGGATCTATAGATACTACATAAACATTAAACATACACAGATTGATTTCTAAAACAGTTAGAACCTCAGTCTGATTACATTTTGCTGCACAAAATAGCCAACACCCTTTCCCACTGATATCAGGTGTGTATTTTAGTCATTTCCCCAACTTTTGAAAGTCCTCATGATGTACAGAACTGCTATGAGCAAAACAATGTACCTGCTATGCAATGGAAGAATTGTATCTGATAAATAATCATTCAGTTCCAGTCAACATATAAGGAATAGTCACACCTTTGTTCCCCTACACTTCCTGATATTTGAAACTCATTCAAGACAAGCCTGTTCATGAATACAACTGCAAGGTATGTGCATCTTTACTGGCTGACTGAGCCTTTGCTGCCCTCTAGTGGACAACTGCAAAATTCATCATAATTTGTTCAACATTTTTGCCAAAATGGCCTTATCAAGGTTCACAATGCAAGTAAGCAGAATGACAATCAACCCTGCCTAAGCCAAAGACCAAATTAGATTTTTTGTAAGAGTTGTAAACATAAGAAATTAGTTACATGAAGTAAATGCTGATCTTTCCAGGCCACAAGATTACCTCACATACAATAAACTGTGGTGAACTAACTTTGTGCTGCAGAGAAGTCCACTTTAACTCACCTGCTCTTATTATATCAAAGTAATCAATAAGTTTTATGTATTAATAACTGTGTTACCTGCTATCATTTTTTTATATATCTTCAGGCAAGGCAAAAGCTGAGTAATTAAATTCAGCAATATACAGTAATAAGCATCTAGCACAACACACGGTTGCAAACACTGTAGTCAAGCTCCCATTTTATATATCTAAATGACTGAAGAGATACTCAGCAACTAATAGTGCAGCAGTGTGCTTTTGGCACAAACACTTTAAACAGCTTTCATTGAAAAAGTAATGTAATATTACTTACCAATGAATCCATATCAGAAACATTTGGTGGAGCAAAAATCGTCTGCACCATGAATTTATGTTTGCTTTTCTCATTGGGGTCATAGTCAAAGGGCTGTAGCATGACTGTAAATGAAAGATTAGAACATCGTTACAACATGTTAAAACATATGAACAAAAGAATTTCTATACACAGTGAAATGACTGCCTACACATGCCAAATACTGAACTCTATAAATATAGCAGTGTGCAATAGTTGTAGGCATGAAAGTGGTAAATTTAAGATGTTTTGAAAAATGTCTCATTAATTAGCTTTGTTCAATGTGCAGTAATGAGAAAAACAACTTGACCATCCTTTCCCTTTAAACAGCACCAACTGTCCGTGGTTCACTTGCACAGTTTTGAAGGTACTTTGCAGGTAGCTTGTTGGAGCATCTTGCAGAACACACCACAGTTCCTCTGTGGATTTATCTTGTCTCAGGAATATCAATGTAAGTCTGACTCAATGTGGAGGTCAGAGCTGTGTGGGGGGCATACTATATGTTGCAGACTCTTTATTCTACTTGTGGATGAGGACAGTTCTCTATGATATGACTGTGTTAAAGCTTGGTGTCATGCTGCAGAATAACTCGGGGACTGATCACATACCTCTGTGAAGGCATTACGTGACTGAGAAGTGTCAACATTTAAAGTGCCTATAAAGCTTACATCATTTCTTTCCAAAGGTAATGAGGTGATGATCATCGTGTTTTTTCTGTGACTGGTAAATCCTGCCATCTCCACAACACTTTCAATGGGATGTTATTTACTTCCCAAATTAAATTTTGTGTATGAATTGCTCACTTTAAGTGACACTTTCAGTATTTAATTGTTTTAGAGCATCAATTAAATGGCGCCTCTGGTAGCCTTGATGGGTGCTGTTCTGCCAAACATAACAGCAGTTACAGTTATCATGAAATAATGCCACATATAATGCACTCAGTTGGTATCTTATTTCCAAGGCAGCTTCTTAATCACTTGACAACCAACAAATGGAAGCAATGCATTTGAATATTGTGGTAAATGTATGCGTTTGGAACACAATGAGCAAACAGACAAAAGTGAAGGAATTATGTAGCAGAGGTGATTAAAGGACATTTTAATACTTTTCCTCCCACATATTATCACTCAAGTACAATGCAGCTAAAATTAATGTACCTACAGCCAAAAGAAGAACTTAACTTTAAACAGCTACCATTTAAAAGAAAACAAGCAATATCATTTTCACTATAGTGACTTTAAATATTGCTAGAGATTATTGAGGTAACTGTCTTTAATAAGACAATGTGATGAGTCTTATTAATCAGTGTAGAGTACAATAGCCAGGAATTCATCAGCAGTAACCCAGAAAACGGAGGAGAAGCTTCAAACCCATTGAAGGGTCATATTTTAACCCAAACTGTGCAATTTTCCTGAATCAAGCCAAGTAATTATTTTGCCTCAACTTAACAGAGCTTCTAACAGGTAGTTATGCTTCTGGTAGGATAAACCAAAGTGTGATGTTTTCATCAACATTACCAAAAAGCATGTGAAAACACAAACGAAACAACAAGTGAAAACAAAAGTTAAGCCTAAGACTAATGGTTCCACAGGACTGAATCCTGGTTTCCAGGGTGAAAGTCCTGTTGTCCAGCTGACTTCTGCATCCATTCTCCCCTGACCTACTTAAAATGACTTTGTGGCTCATTCAAACTGGAGGCCTTTCCTACTGTGGATTGTGTGGATGCGTTTGAATGAAAACTGCTGCCACAAATCCAAGCTTGGATGTTTCACACCTCAGCTACAACTTAGTATGTGGGCTTGCTGACCTATGACCAAAGTATTCTACATCTCCCCGACCCACTTTCCATCCACTCTCTCTCTCTCTCTTTCTCTGCATATATCAGTGACAGCATTTTCTGGGCTTAAGCTGAATATACATGGAAAAAATACAATAAAAACTTACCAGAGATGTTGACAGCTGCTCCGGCATCAATGACACCACTATTTGGCCGTACACAGTACCTGCGCGGCGCTGTTGTCTTCACTTTAAAACACACTCTTCTGTCAGAAGGGTTCTTCAGTTTGAGGTTGGTGGTGACTACATCTGTGAAAGGACCTTGTGAACACAGAGCAACAAGCACAAGAACACTATTAATTTTGTATTTTGGAGTACACGCTCCTACACTTAGCAATGGTAAAGGTGAAAACATGAAAATAATCTGCGACTACATGAAACTGCAAAGGACTCAAGGATGAGACACAATTTGTCCAGTGAATCAGAAGACTTCATAATTCCAGACAGGAGAGGGTAAATAAGTTGAATTTTTGCATCCTAAAATTGCAGAGCCACTGCAGTTAGACGACTTCCCCAGAGAACAGATAGGCCTCTGTCTTTTGGTTCAAAAACACCTTAAAAGCTCAATTAGGCAACTCAATTAGACCTACGTGATTAAGAAGATTAAATTTTGGGGTTGTTGGCTTGGTACTGGACTGCAGAATAGTTCTCCTATAAATATTTTTAAAAATCGGGGCTCAACAAAGAAACTGTATTAGGTAATAAAACCGTATTTTAAAATATTTAATCAACTATACAGCCCTGATGGAGAAGGATTACAACCAACAAATGTAAAGTTTTGTGTAAGACCAGGAGTTACATGACCACACCAACTCGCTGCATATTTTTATCCAAAAACAACCGGTCCAACCACGTGGATCAATGACGTTTCTTCCCAGACTGCTAAATTCACATAGAGGTCCCATGGTGATTTTGGAAATTAAGGTCCTGCCCGTCTCAGGTCATATCAGGGAAGTTACAGTTAGAGTTTCACCTTGTGACAGAGCTGGCTTCAAATTAGATCCTTAACCGTGATCAGCATCATCCAGCTTTGATGTGCCATGTCATGCTGAAAACACCACGGGATGCTAACTCAGCGGTACCTCAAACTCAATCAGTGCAATTGGCCTGGGAGCCAGAAAAAAAAAATCAACAACACACATGTCCCAAGATGTGGGGTTTGCAAAAACCATTGTGTGGGTGCTACGTGTAAACTCTACAGATTTTGCCACACTATTCGCAAGTTGCCCATCTAGTGTTTAGATTGAAGTCACAAAGTCCCATAATATAAACCTGTGTTTTATGGAACCTGTCTCTGGTTATCACTGGCGACGTGCGTCAGGTGGTTGATTACAACCTTCTGATAAGCCTGAAAAGTTAGAACCCTTTGCTCCAAGGAAGGAACTCAAAATTAGTCAATCGTTTTTGACTGTGGGGTCACACCATCTCATTCTTGTAGAAAAGGTTTACAGGTTCACTTTTGCTTTTATGAAAGAAAACACCACAGTTTATCAACCTTTATCAATTTGGACAGAGCTGCAGTTCCCCAATTTCTGAACAAACACATTCCACTGCGTCATGCATCGCCAAACAAACAGTGCAAGTTGTCAATTCACAGTCATGAACAATCAAAATTCCCTAACTGGATTTATTATGGTGTTATTTTGATTTTGGATTGAGATATGAGGTTATACTCTGTTTCATCCTGGACATCTATTACATGTAGTTAAGTTTTCAATACTGCTAAATTATCAAGCTTAAACAAGTGACAATTTGTGTAAAATGATCAAATATTTTATCCAAAAACTGCCTAGTTCTTGTTTAAATAACAGTTAAAGTACAATACCACAAAGCAAACTCTGACATACCAGGTGTCTCTTATGCCCTGGTCTAAACTGGAAATAAATAAATGAATAAATAAATAAATGTGGTGACTTGTCCACAGTTCTGACCCTACCGCATTACTTTCTCTACATAAAAATGTGTGAAGTGACCAACAAGAACAACATTCAATATTCTTTCCTCTTTCAGTGGATTCCACAGCTTGGTTGGAGGTCAGCCGTTGACAAAGCCTACATTTAGTTTTCCCTCACACCAAGTGCTCAGAGAGATAAGAAGCAATGCGTGACCAGATTGGAGTGGCTCCACCCGACTAAAGCTAGCATGTAGAGTTATGGTCATGACTGGGGCGTTGTTTTCAACACAGGTACACAAAAGCATTCCTACAAACCTGAAATACTTCTTTACCAACACTGTGTCATATTTAATATTTTTCAAACACAGTCTGCTTCAAGCATCTTCGTTTTTTGTGTATCACTGCCAATAAGCAAGTTGCAAAAAAAATATGTGGTGCTGCATGAAATTACAACACCAGGGTTTTTTTTGTTTGTTTTTTTAAACAAAGGTGGGTACTAGATCTTTATGATAGTATGATAACCATACATGTTGTTACTCATGCTGCATGTTACATCTATCATTATTTCAGCTCTATTGTTTACTGTCATTTATTTCCACCTATGGTTTATAAGGCATTGAAAAGCAACATCAATAAGTCCAGCAATGTGAATGCAAACCAATGGTTTCCTAATATGGTATTTTTGAATGACTGAAAAATGAAGTAAAAGATTTGACACTGCTCAAAAGTAAATGGCAGGCATGAAAACAATAGCCTGTCAGATCAACAAGCATTCTTACTGACGTACTGCATTGCTGAAGTGGACACACAGGAAAACTGTTGTGGAAAATAAAGTCAACATTTCTGACTAGAGGTTGATTGATTATCAGTCTGGCTAGGCTGCTGTGATCAGTCTGCATAATTGATGACGAAGATACTGAAAATGAGTCAATATCAATATTTGTCACTGATACATAACTTCTATTGTTGTGTCATGAGGTGAGTCATTTTGAGCTCCAGTCATTGGTCAGCTGCAATCAGCGCCACAGTTTAAGATGACGGTGGCAGCTAAGTCCAACTTGGTTAAATGCAAGTCTCCAAAGCTCCCAGGCTGCAAAAGTACAGGAGTTGTTATCCCATACTTTATCACAGAACAAAAACATGGCTTGTACACTGAAGAGTTTCGATGGCATATCATAGCACCACAGCACAAAGCACTAACACCACAGGAGAAACACACAGGGGTTGTTCAGCTCTTTACATCTGTTCACTTCTCTGCTCATATACTGTAATTCAGACGAATTTCCAATAAAACATTCTTCATTTACAGATTTTTCCGTTTCTGCTGTTAGCCAATAAAATTTGACTGAAACACAGTTTATGAAGACACCATGTTAACCAGCAGTCGCTTCCAAGCTGCTGATCTGCACTGCTAGACTCCTGACTTTATCACAATGACGTCATCTGACAAATGTACCATACACAGAAGTTCAAGACGAGTGCTGAGGAGTGAATATTACTAAAGTCTGAGAGCATCTGCACAAAAAGGAGCGAAGGAGTTGCTTTAGTGTGTTTGTAAAATATCCATCATGTCCAGATCAAACTGCTTTTTGATAAGGAATCTGACAAAAACTTGGATTTCTCTTGGAGTTGCATGACTCATAGAAATAATAGGCCCTTTTATAAGTGAATGTATAGTTTTAAGTCAGTTATTTTGGGACTTATAGTTTAACTCTGCAGTTTTACACTTATATATATATATATACATTTATTTATTCTTTTTTTTTTAAGAGGAGAACTAGCCATCCGTAGTCAGTACTCTGTCACACCCACAGAACTATCTGATGGCCATGACTTATAGTCTATCAACATTAAATGAAGATAGTAAAGTTATTTTTAAATTAGGCACATGTAAAACCTAAATATTCAAAAGGATTTCAACAAAGTTTTGCATTAGTTTCTGCTACTCTAAATCCTGATGCCAAGATTTTTTATTTTTGCTGCAAATGTATATTGGTTATCGGCCTCCATGATCAGTAAGAACCATAATCAATATCAGCCCTGGAAGAACCATATAATTCGATCCTTAATCCTGACTCCATTTAATATTAACCTGTCTTCTCTTCTACAAAATGGAATGTTGACTGAGATACATTTCTACACTATGTGTGTTTAAATAATGTAATCATCACCAAATCCAAGACTGAAACACATGAAACATTGGAAAACAGTGCGCATGAGATATACGCCCACATAGCCTGGATCCATTGCCTAACTCTGAGATGCCACCTTTGCTCGAGCAGCGTTAGCACCGTCTCTCTCATCTTGTTGCATGTATGCTGAGTTAGGGTCCCCCAGGCCAGTCCTATTCTAAAAATACCATCCAAGGAAAGGAGGGCTGCCCCCTCTAGCTTGCTGGAGGAATCCCAGCAGAGGCTCTAAAACGGAGCAGCTCTCAGATACACACAGACCGATTTAGCTCCGTCTCTGTGATGGTAAAGGAGCTGTGGCCGTCTTCCTTCTCCTCATATTGCCTCTCAACGTCAGAACAGTAACCATTTCATTTACCTTTGTGTTCCTATCAGAATACTCTAAAACTTTAAAAATTAAGTTATCCTTTCTCTTGCAAATTAGCACTTTGGATTAGATTTTACCTCGGAAACCTCTAATATGATGCTGATTTACACCAAGACCAACAGCTAAGTTCAGTCGCGAAAGGCTTTATATACAAGGGGGTTAAATATTAGGACTATTCAGGTTGTACTAGAGAAGATGGTGTACTTCTGTAGCTGAAAATCAGCTTGCAAGTTATCTTCCTACTAAGAAGAAATGCCAATATATTTGCAACTGTTTTGCATTATGATTTACATTTCATATTAAGCCATTAAAATGGGCTTAAGATCGAGGCACCAGGATTTTCTTCCACATGTCTTAGATTGCACATTCTGGCCTCAGTGCAGGTCTGCATCAACATCACTACTGTCATAACATTAGAACATAGCTGTGTATTTACTGTGGTATATGAGGGGCAAAAGTTTAATCCTATCATGAAAAATAGAAACCATGCGAATGACGGGAATATCATTTCCAAACTGGGTAAATCACAATCAGTTTATGACAGACCACGTCTCTGCCATCAGAATTACTGCTCATATCAATGTGAGAAACAATAATTAATTTACGTATTTGTGTTTAACTCTTGTCCCCTTTCAAAAACACTATGGTCCAAAACAACCTGACTGAGAAAGCAGTGCAGCCAGAAACATATCTGCTGTTGGCTCTTGATCAAAAAGACTGAATAAGTAACCTTATCACCTTTAACCTGTTGCACAAATTAAATGCAACTTTAATCAGATGCTGAAGTTTAAAGTGAATAATACCAGTTATTACCTTTTACCCTGCTGGTTTGGATGCCAAAACAAATTGTGGTTATATTCAGCCTTATTCCCTTTTTGTTTAAAAAACATAATAATAATCATTTTGCAGAAAAGCTTTAAGGCACCAGCATAAATTCTGCATGTGTGCTGGTGAACACACTTTCTACAGTTTAGTAAAGTACATGGAATGTTTACGGGTTTGGGGCTCAGAATGAGGCATTTTTTTTGCTTCTTCTCAGCCATCAGCTATTAGCACTGATTAAGGTATGTGTAAACTATTGTGACTAGTGTCACATCAGACACCTCATCACCAAAACATGCTATAGCTACGCCCCACCCAAGACCAGTCTGTACGTCTGGTATTTGACTGACTACAACCAGTATTCACTCACAACCTTAAGACAATAAGCTGACAGATTCTTGGTTGTAGGACAATGATACCCTCAGCAACAAAAACAGTGCCTCATTCGCAATAATGCCTGCAGCAGAGGCACAGATAGTAACTGGGACAAATATAAGAAATGCAGGGGAGGAATTCTGGGTCAAAATGAAAAATGATGAAGATAAATAGTTCAGCTGTTGGTTTGTTTTACATTGCCATGGCCTTGGCAGAAAAGCTACATTGAAATCCGCACAGTACACAGTTTAGTGCGACCTCATTCACTTGATCACAAGAGCAACAGTTGGATTCACGCTAATGCCACAATTGTAGGCTATATCTGTGCGTTTCCTAAGTGATGGGTCAAAGTTAATATGTCTGCCACGCAGTTTGCTGTTGGAGAGCAGGTAACAATGTAGCTAGCTACACATAAACTTTTGCACTAGCCGGCTAGCTTAGCTATCGTTAGCCAACGGGTAACTGACACATCATGACATTATCACTACCAGGAAAGCAATCAGTGGCAACCCAGCGACTGGATCACTTAGGTTTCTTATTAGAGTGTTCTAGAAACAATACTACTATTCAGGGCACATTAGGTCATTTTAAAATTAGGTTGGGTTGAGGAGAAACGAACTAATGTTAGCCCAATATTGCTAAAAAAAAAATCTGTTGTTCTGGGGAACGTTAGTTAGCTAAGTTTGTCATTCCAACTGTCAGTCACTTTAACATTGCCAAGTATTCGACACGGCTGTGTCAGGTTGGACATTTTAATTGTTGTTAAAAGTTCATTTCATTCCAAATGATCTCCGACTTGTGAACTGTAAGGATTTAAGGGAAGAGTGGAGCCCCAAGGATACAACAGTTTACTGTTGCTAACACTACTAGCAACAAGCATAGCCCTTAATGTTGGTACTTCAGTGAGGACACTAGCGAACTTGCTGTTTAATATGTTGACTCTAACTAGGACTTGCAGGCAGTGACAGCTAATCCGCATTCTTTCACCACTTTCCTAGGTGTTGTCAGTTAGCTGGCCTTGAATGGCAGGCTGACTACATGCACACCACGCCGGCTATCCACGTCACTACAGTGCGGGGCTACAGCGGCCCGTCCTGCCATGGCTAACTTAAAATGGCGGTGAATGCTAGCTGGCTGGCTAGCAGCGAAATTCGCTTGAGGGAGTGTGAAATCATGTCAGTCAGGTAATTCCTCACCACTGGTCGCTGGACATTACACCACGTCAAGAAATCAGAATTCACCTACCTTTAAATCTGAGGTCGGAGGGAGGGTCAAGGATAAGGACTTGGTCCAACTTTGACATTTTAGCTGAGGGGATGCACTTGATTTCGCGAATAACTGACAAGTGGAATCCTGGATCCCCTTCCACCACTGAGTCAAACGCTGACTGAGCGCTGCGAGCGAGCATGTGGCTACAAATACTGGAACGCGCAAGTGCTCAACCCTGTTGCGCGCCCTCGTGGCTCAGCAAATAATGTGATTATGGTCGGGTAAACTAATTAGAATGAGTGTACGTTAAAATGTTTGGCAGGAAAAACACCTTATAAAATTCCACGAATCCCCATTTGACCCCCATCTTGTTAAGCATGAATTACTTGACCTGTGTTTGTCTGCAGCAATGAGGATGTTTCTTCCAACCACAAAAATCACAACAATGCACAACATGCGGAACCTTTTCACTTTGAAATGCTTCCCTACATTTAAAATCACACGTTGCTTCGTAACAATATTGGGCTGGAACCGCTTTACAACTATCAATGAAATAAAACTTTTTCAAGGGGAAAGTTTAGAAACTAAGGTTTAAATTTCCTGAAAAAAAAAAAAAAATCATAAAATTGTACAACTAGAGCTAAAAGAGAATGGAGGCTGGATCATTAGTGCTGGATATGTAACTGTTTCCAAATAAGTTTACCTTATCAATTTAGGTGCTATACTGTGTGCACAACCTGTTTCTGCTGTCTAGCAAAAAATAATCTGTTACTGGAGGTTTTTTTTGTTTGGTGACTTCAGCATGTAGTGACATGGCACATTAGTATTGATTCTCACAATAGGATACAGCACATTGGTGAAGCCTTCACCAAAGTGCTTCCCTTTCTGCCTGCTGTGTCTTCACTACTTTGATCACTGTCAACCCTTAAGTCTTCAAATTAATGAATTTTATTCATTTTCATGCACTTTTGCTTTTCTTTTCCAACACTGATGGTTCATCAGATTCAGCGTCCCACCTTCCAGCATATGGACTGAGTTCTTTCTGTAACTGTATTAAACATTAACTCATTTAGTAGTTTTTTTCATAACTGCCTTTTTTTTGGTCCACGCCACAATGGGAGATGTGGCAGTTAGTCATTCTGATTTAATGAAAATGTAGAAATCATGATGCATTTTTCACTGTCTACCCGTTTACCTGAATAATAATAATGCCTTAGCATTCCGTTTAATGCACTTTCATTAAAACCACACCATACCCCTCACAAACTATGGTGTACGGCTGTGGGTTCAATTTAACTGCTGCAGGTAGAATATTGATCGTGTCCACAACTGTCTTTCTGACCCTTTAATCTTCAAAATGTCAGCACATACATCTGCCTTTTTCTGCCATCACCTCTCATATCTTTCACTACTGTTGGTGAAATGACCCTAACAGCACCATTCATAAGCTGTAAAGGATTTTTAAAGCAGAACATATTTGCACATCATTCTAAAGTACCCCTGCTTCTCTGTCCTCACTCAAAACATATTTGAGTTTCATGACTGTTTATACTCTTTAAATGACATATACCAATGTCTGTATGTGTGTGTTTAATGCTCTGCTGTCATCTAACTTTCCTGTTATTTGTGTAATTCACAAATCTTTAGACTGTAATTCATTTAACTTTATATTGCATACTATATGACTGTAATGTTCCCCTGTCCCTCCACTCTGCTACCCCATGTTGCCTTAAAATATTCCTTTAAAACACACTGTTCTGCCTTAATTATACAAGAGTCCTGGCTGCTCACACTGCTCGTTCTGCTGCTAGTACCACTGAATAGGATCATACTGATCACCAGGGGCAGCTCCAGGATCAGCTTCCTACCACTAGAGATGATCAGGTAGATCATAAGAGTGCAGTCCACCTTGATGTTGTCAGTTGCAGTCTCAGGATTCTGATGGTCATCCCCTGCCACATGTCGAACATCCTGGAGATAATGTGATTTCCTTCACCCGCTCACAATTTCCGAAACAACACCTTGGTCCAGTTGCCAGCAACGTACAAGTGTTTGGTGAAGATGGTGTCCTTCAGCATCATAAGGGAGAATATGTTTTCAAAGTTCCCGTTGATGATTATGTCTTTGTCCTCGCACATTCCCTTCCTGTTGATTTGAATGGTGATGAGATGGTGGAGTGAGGGGATGAACATGCAGGTTACTTTCCTCAGTTTGGAGCATGCAGCTTGAGCGCACGGATACTCCATCGTGCCATAGAGGCCATGATTGTCCACTTTCAGTCCTAAGCATAAGCTCAATTCGATTTTTAAGAATTCACACTCTCTCAAAGACTCCCAGTGTGCTAATAATAATGATATTATTATTACAATCATTATAAATAAATAAATAATAAGTGCATCTCACTATACTCAGTAATGTGTACTCACTTCTAATGTTCTAACTGCTTTCCTTTACATTCATGGACCCGAAGTAATGAGGCTGACTTTAAATTTTTCTATAATAATTATTTCCTCTATGCATTCTAGGTAAAGACCCCTGGTTGGTGCTGGACACTGCCAGCTGCTATTTTGTATGTGTACACTGAGATCAAAATTAGAGAACAAACTACAATTTCCTAAATGTCAAGGTCACTGCGTAGTCCTGTTTGAAATTATCCAAACAGGAGTAAAAGAGCAATATTTTAAGTATTTTTCACAAGTTACTTATATTCTGGCAGCCTAACTTTCCAGTTTTCACTGACTCTGCAGGATGGTGAGCTGTTCTAAACTAACTGAAACCTTCCAGCTGCAGGTTGTCCAGGTGAAGGCCAAAGGGATGACCCTATCAGCCACAGCAAGAGAAGCTGGTCGTTCTAGAGCTGTGATTTC
This sequence comes from Stegastes partitus, assembly GCF_000690725.1. Lineage (NCBI taxonomy): Eukaryota > Metazoa > Chordata > Actinopteri > Pomacentridae > Stegastes > Stegastes partitus. The sequence continues at coordinate 15,586 of NW_007579952.1, forward strand.
AAGAATATTGCATCAATACAATGTCACAAACTTATTCAAGTCTTCCAAGAAGGCTTGTCGTCCATGAAAGACAAATGCAAGAGAGGACAGGATAATGCAGTGGATCTCAATGAGCAATCGGTTCAACACTGCAGCTGGAATTGCTCACCAGCTCAGTGCTGAACAGGGGAAGGATCTGTCTCGTCATACTGTGCCTCGGCGTTTAAGAGCATCTAAACTGTAAGCCCACTCTGCAGTGACCAAACTTCTCATTAGCAGAAATAATCAAAAGGCTAGACTAGCCTTTGATGAGGAGCATGTTGTGTGGACAGAGGAGAACTGGTCCAAAGTTCACTTCAGTGATGAAAGCAAGTTTCATTTATTTGGGTCTGATGGGAAACATTATGTTCGTCGTCAAACTGGGGAAAGACTGAACCCAAACTGTGTAAAGATGTCAGTGAAAAGTGGAGGAGGAAGTGTCATGGTCTGGGAACTGTTTTTCTGCAGCAGGTGTTAGGCCTCTTCTACAGCTACATGGCAAAGTGAATGCAGATGTTTATCAGAACCTTCTTCAACAACATGTGGTTCCTCCCAGCATTCATCACCCGTTCAGCCAGCAATTTTTATGCAGGACAATGTCACACAGCAAAATGGGTAAAGCAGGTCCTTGAAAGTGAAAACACTGAAATAATGAAATGGCCAGCCCAGACTCTTGATCTAAACCCAACAGAACCTCTGGAAAAACCTGTGTGACAAAGTTATGGCCAAGATACCCACTACAGTCATCGATCTATGGAAGAGACTGGAAGAAAAGTGGACCAAAAATCACATGAGAGCAGTGTGAGACACCAGTGATGTCTGTGGCCGCAGATGTGCTAAAGTCATTCAAAGCAACGTCCTGTACACTTCTAATTGTTGACTGCTGCAACCTTCAGAAAATGTAGTTGTAACCTTTCTCTGTGCTACAGTCAGTATTCTCTAATTTTGATCATTGTGTTTTCCAAAAAAATAAAGGGTTTTTGGTGAAGTGCCTAGGTCATTTTGTAACCCACTGTTCTAGTAGCATGGTATAGCCATAACAAAAAATCCTTCAACTGTTGAGCAATAAATTTTACATTATTTCTATCAAGTGTTCATAAATTGTTCTCTGATTTTGTTCTCCGGTGTATGTGTATGAGATTTTGAAGTCACGAAGGTGCCAACATTTGGCCCTCAACTTAGAAACAAACACAAGGTGTAAAACAAGTCTTTTGTTGTTGTTCTTCTGTGTTCTGTGCATTTGTGCAAGAGGCTCATCAGATAATTCATAAATATTCAAGAATAAGAGTCATGCTACTGTATACTGCCTACTACATCATTGCAATATGTCTCTGGTCCTTCAAACTGCTCCCATTCAGACTGAATATTCTTTTTGTGTGCAATGTTCTAACTCCTGTCTTCTTACGCTCAGTTAAGCTGACTGTAAATGCACTTCTTTATACACATTCCTGTACACATTCTAAACAGTGACCACCAGATGGTGCTGGACCACCTGTGTTTTTCCATCTCTTTTGCTCCATCTGTGTTTGTGAATTTAGGATTCAGTTGACATGGATTTGCTTTGTTCTGTTATGGACTTTGTCAGAGTTAATTTCTGGATATCCTGCTGCTTTTCGTTTGTTTCCCTGCCAGCTTTTGTTCCACTGTCTCAGTAAGGTTATGTAAGGTTACTTTGATTTCACCTGCCTCAAAAACATTGTCATGTTTGTCTACATAGCTGTGGCCCTCAACCTTGAGCAGAGTCCCTAACAAATTCAGTGATTCTTCTGTTTAATACAAGGCAACCCACTGAAATTAGGTCAGTCACCTTTCAATTGGTGCACCTGGGTTGTACTACGAAGCAAGTTCAATGTAGCCAGACTTTCATTGGGTTACTTGGCTTGGCAAAATCTAAAACCAACAGTGGTTATCAGCTTTTTTCATTTACTCAGGACTTTTTCTTCCTGTGCATACTCATATAATGAGGCACTTGCCTGATATTTGATTCTTTTTTTGGCAAAAAATGGAACATGCTGCCTACTACATTCAAGAGAAACAGGTTGTCATAAGAACTATGAGGAATATAACAATGTATTTCAGTAAAGAGCACTGTCACAGCAAATGATGCAAGAGAGGAATGCTGGTAGAAAACTATCAGTTGGGTAGGTTAGTGTATTTATTTTACCACTCAGTGACTCAGTGCAGCCGTTTATTTGTAATGTGACAGCTTCACATTACAGCGAATGAACTTTAAACTTTATACATTTAAACATAATACTCAACAAATGCATTTAGGTCTGACAAAGTCCCATAATGCAGCGTTACCAGTGTAAAACTGACTTGGCAGCAAATCAGGTCCCAAAAAACCCCCACACATTTATGCAATTTCTGCATTACTAACTGAATAGAATGGGTGTATAACAATGAATGAGTAAATAAGACAACAAAAGTGAACGTTTTGAGAGTCTTGCCTATCCCAGACGTTCATTCCACAAAACTGTGCTGTACATACACAGTAGTACAGGCAAGATGAGAGAGCGTTTCTTCAGGATCATTTAATAAGTAAGTTTTGCAGAATGAACATCTGGGATAGAGAATACACTCAATGTTCACTCTCGCTGTCTCCTGAAGGGGCCGCTGCATCCATGCGCGCCGCCGTTATTAAATTATTTATTCTTATAATTTACAATTATTATTTCAATAATATAAAATGTGGCCTCTGTGGTGTTTCTATTATAAATCCTTAGCCCCAGGGCCAGATATTGGACATGCTACCCTGCCTAATTTTGAATTTAATATTTATCTTTAATCCATTTCCAGCACAAATGTCTATGTTTTTAAATGCTTAGTTTTGGTCAATTTATTATTGCCATTTTCATGCTCTTCAATAACATTTCTCTACCTCAAAAGGTCAGTTTCATAATTGAGTCCTTTGAATTCCCTCACACACATTGACTTGAAAACATTTTTTTTTTCCTTCATGTTCATCATATTTAAAGATATTAGGAAGCAATGGCAGGCTTGTAAATACTTAAGTTTAATTTTATGCTCCTAAACAATGTCTCAACCTGAAAAGTCTAGTTTTGTCTCTGTGAATTCCCTGACACAAAGTGACAAGAAACAGAGATCGCCTTAATACATACTATATTTGAACACCTTCTGGGAAAAAAAAAAACTTGCTCATCAACCTTTAGCTAAAAAAAAAAGAAAGAAATACAGCGTTGTTGATTATCATGCTCTCAAAGCGTTTTTCAACCTAGAACAACCAGTTTGTCATTCAAGATTCAAGATTCTTAAGGTTCTGTTCTTCGTATGCAAACAGTATGTGCAGGAAATGCAAAGTGGCTGTTCCTGACCATGGTGCAACAACAATAAGACCTAAGTTGTCTAGTGTGTCACGTGAAGTCCCTGTGACAGTGACTTGAAACCGCTTTTGTTCATTGTTATCATATTTCAACATATTCTGAAGCAAGAACTTGTATGTCAACCGTTAGTTTCAAAAACTACAGTGTTTCTCTTTATTATACTCTCTCAGCTTGGAAAGCACAGTTTAGTCAAATAATGTGTCTTGTAAATGTTTTTTTGTTTTTTTTGTGACAAGGAATTCCCTGACACAAAGTGTCTTAAATCAGCTGCAAACCCATGAAGCCTGGCTTTTAAGCTCCAGGTTGATTGCTTTGTGGCCACAGGAACACGTCCCCACTCACATACAGCCTGGTGCTCAGGGCCTGTAGCCTGGAATGAAAAACACACATGGAGCATTGTGAAGTAAAAGTCTCTGAAAATAGATAAATGTAGCAATATGAAACAGCAGCGCTCTGAAATAAATAATACCTTATTCATTTATTTACTATTAAATTAAAATCCATTTCAAAGGCACAGCAGTTGTGTGTTAACCTCTGCTTTTAACCACTAGATGACACTATAACTCTGCGTCTGTCTGACCCAAACAACCTTCGAATTTGGTTTTGAAAATATCAACTCACCTTCTACTACTGTGTTTAGTTATGTATGTTTTTGTTTGTTTGTTTGTTTGACAATGAAATGAGCACACCAGTGTATGCAACCACCAGAACAAATTGAGGGTTTATTTTCAATTTAACCTCCCTGTCTGATATTACATTCAATACATTTGAGGTTCTTGTAATGAAACTACTTCCGTCAGGTAAGAACTGCTTTCTCCAAGATAATAGACTACTGTCATTCCACTTTGTGGTAATCCATAGCTCGCCTGGCCTAGCCCTTTTTTTCAGCAATAAACTGAACTAGATGTGCAATCATCTTCTGGGATTTCCTGATTCTTTTTGTTTTAGTAAATAATCAACCTATGTTCATTTTGACATATCAGCTTAAAATATAAGGTGTAAGACCCAATATGGATAAATACCTGATGCAAGATGAGCCCACAAAGAGATGAAATATGTTTATATGAGTATAAATTAATGGGTGTGGATATAAGTCTAGTAAAGCTTTCTCTGTGACAAACTGGTACTGTTTTCATATCTAAGAAATGGTTGTCCACTTTAAGTTTAGTTTTTAATGGTTAGGTCGGCACAGTTGAACACTCCCGACAGCACAGCATGTATGCGCATCTCTTTATCTATCGTGCAGTCACAACTAACATAACCACCAAGAAAATGCAAAGGATGTGTACTCTAGCCAGCATCTGTCTGTTCCAGAAAGGTCAGCTTGTTCACATATACTCATGATTTCTGTTTTCTTGATGCTGATTCGAGGACCCATCCTCTGTGACAGACTGTTGTAGGCAGACAGTAGAAGTTGTAGTGAAGTAGCACCATTGTAAAAGATGACAGCATCATCCACATACTATGCTACTCTTATATATTTGGTGAGTGTCTTTATCTGGGATTTCAGTTGGCAAAGATCAAAAAAGTCACCATCACAGCATCACAGTGAGCACTGATGCTGTGTGAGGGGCTGATGTTACCAAAACAGCAACATATATTCTAAAAGACTGGGAGCAAGCTTGCATCCCTGTTTTACACCACTGTTGTCATCAATGAGCTTCTTCATCAATAATCAGCTTTTCATTTACATCAAAGCACAGTCCCTTGATTATGCAAATGAACTTAGCAGGACAGCCAAGCTTTCTTAAGAATCTTGGAAAGGGCTCATGATTTATGCAGTCAGAAGCCTCATGAAAGTCAGTAAAGATGCTGTTCTCTGCACTTCTCTGTTATATGCCACAAAAATACCTGGTGACAACCTCATGGTTAGCCCTTAAATTCACAAGCTGTGCTAACCCATTCTAATGCCCTCCTATTCATTCCTGTATTTATTTATTTATTTTGTACATGGCTGATTTGTTGCTTTGCTATATCTTTTGAAAACAGTTAATTTGGGCGCCACTATAGCTCACCTGGTTGAGCTGGCGTCCCATGTGCAGGGCTACAGTCCAGATGTGGAGGTCATGGGTTCGAATCCTGCTCATGACACTTTCCCACATGTTCTTCTCCCCCACTTTCCTGTCTCTCTCACTATCAAACAAAGGCCAAAAAAATAACTTTAAAAAGAATTAATTTGATTATTTGATTGAATATATTCATTAAATATCTTGTTTTTGATCACCACAAACCATTGTTTGTTTTTCTAAATTGAATCATTGCATAGTAAGTCAGGTTGCCTTCTACAAAAACACATAAGATTACCATGGTTCAGGTTAGGATTTCCAGGTTCTGTACATGCAGTTTAACATCAGGGGTGATGTGGATCTAGAGAATCTCTTGTAGTGTGAGCGAGTACAGGTTAATGTGTATGTGACCAGCAGCAACCCAAGGCTTTGGATCCCCTGTGGAGGCTTTTCCAGTTCATTCAGATACTCTTTGAAACTGGTTTGCTCTCGCAGCCTGTTTACACAAAGGTGATGTTGAAGGACGATGGCTATCTACAGTTGCATGTCCATCTGTCGTACACACATACGCGTTGTGGCAGGAGACAAAGGTTAGATTTAACGTGTCACCCTGCTGATAGTAAAGTGTTTTATTAACCAAGTCTTGGTCCCTCCTCACCAATGTTTTGATTTTAATGACCAAACATGTTTTTAATCTGGTGATTCTTTTTCACCCACAGTATCAAAGATAGATATTGTTGGAGTGGTGCAAATATTTACAACTTTAGGATCTGTTAGTATTCCAGCCTAACATGTGAGTTAGATGTGCACAACATGATGTTTCAAACTACACACATGACAGCAATGTATTCTGTTTAGATTCAAATAGATGTTATTTAAATAGCACCAATTCACCACATAACTTATCTCAGGCCACTTATAAAGTAAGATCTTACAATATATTACAGAAAACCAACAAATTAAATGATTCCTTGGGGATCGTGTGAAGAAAAAACTGCCTTTTAACACAAACAAACCTCTAACAGAACCAGACTCAGGGAGGGCAGCCATCTGCCTCTGTACATGTTTTCATTTAGGCAAGTGAGTCATAAAGCCATGTTTTTGTCTCAACTTTATTTAAAAAAAATTTTTTTAAATTAAAATTTGTTTTTCTTTTAACGTGTCCAGTACAGCATCATAGCAAGCAGAACGACGATCTGGCTGCTGTGTTGTGCTGAACAAATTTGGGGGGAGCTTTATTAATATAAGGCCCCTCTTGAAAATCTGATATTTATTTATTTCTTTATTTAATTTTATTTCATTCATTTATTTTGAATGCTTGCTTATTACTGAATTTAACATAATACTGCTGGACCTGATAGAGGGAAAAAGAAAAGTGTATAGTTCACAGAAGTGAGAGGGAAAGGAAAATAGAAGGAAACAAATATACCACAATCTATCAACTGCTACACCTGTAGAAATACACGACAGAAATTATCTTTTGCAGGAAAACAGAGCTGATAATCATCAAGACCACCCCCCCAACCCACCCCCACCCAGATGCAGCAGACCGGGTATCCCCCAGGGCCAGCTACCCCCCCAACGATGCAGCCAGCCAGCAATCACCTCCCCCTGCACGCCCCCCCAGAAGTTGTATGAGTGCTGTCAGTGCTTCACGTGTTTGGTGACTGAGTGTAAGTAAAAATGAGGAGCAAGTGTCACAGGGTGCAGCAAATGGCAAATGAGGCCACTTAGATGGCCCCCTCTGCCACATCCTGCATGACGTGCTCGCTCCCCAAAGCCCTACATTTGTGTGTGTGCATGAAAGAGTGGAGAAGGAGAGGGGTCTAGGGTTGTAGGGCTGAAGGGAAGCGAACCTCCCTCCAGAGGGCAAGCTGGCACGCCCGTTCCCCGGGAGCCCGGACAGGGCAGGACGAGTCAGGAGCAGCCGCCCCCAAGACCAGGCCACACACCGACTGCAGCCAAGGAGCCGCCACCAACCCCAGAAGACACCACATACCAGGAAGGGGAAGACGGGGAGCAGCAGGGGGCATAGTGGAAGAAACCAAATCCAAGGCCCAACAAGTCTCAACTTTAGCAGCTTCACATGACACATACACAGCAGCAGCGTGACAACAAAAATATCGAGAAATATATCTATTCCAAAGTAAAGTTGTTGTTTTGCTGACTCATGCTGTCCTGATGTCACATACAGTGATCTCTCCTCCAGTTACCTCAGGTCATGGTCAATCTGATATTAGAGTTCATGCACTTCATGTTTAAAGGCCCCCACACTTTTGATTTATGTTAAAAATCAAAATACTTGTCTCAAGAATTTAGCTCAGAATCATTCCTGTGTTTTTGTGTATTGTAGAACTAATTGTGCTAAGCTGTTTGTTCAACTACAGGTTTAAAAGCTATGGACACTATAATCTTTTGGTAAAGGTAGACAAATGTATGTATGTAGCAAAAACTGTCAGAAAAGACCATATTTTTTTCTTACCTTTTCAGGGTTTTCTTGGCTAATATTGCAGACATAAAACTAAACAAAAGTAATTGCACCGTATTTTTTTCTGTAAAGTAAATAAACAACCTGTGAACACAACAGTTTTATCAGTTTTGGCCTGTGTTCTGTCTGATGCCGCTTGATTCCACATAAAAAGGAATTGGCAATAAACATGAGCTGAAAGGAGGTCAGGAGGTACAGGAAGATTCATACCTCGTAAAATGATACACAATTCCTGCTTTGCACTGAAAAACAGACAGTGTTTCTGAATGACAACTGGTGTTCAGTGTTGTTCAGACAGTGGGAAGGACACGACAAGGCGTGTACAGAAAGAAAACC
>NW_007579952.1:24938-60448 GCF_000690725.1 Stegastes partitus
TTTCAACCTTCATTGCTGCAGAACAGCTTTAAATTGTTAACCCACTTCATGTTTCCTGAAAAAGGCCTTTTTGTATAATTCTGAATAAACATTATTTTTTGTTTTTTTTGTAACCAAACCTCTTTTTTTTAACCTCTGGCTGTTCAGTCCTTACCTTTGTACCATTTCAAGCTATTCATTGGACTTGCACAACTTGAATTGCAATAAATAACTGGAAAAATTAGGGTGTTCTAAAACTTTTGACCGGTAGTGTATATATATATATAAAGTTTACAGCATATCAAAAAACTACTTTGTACTTTGTGTACTTTATTTTTAATATATCTTATCTGACCTGTTTGTTTATACATCAGATTCAATACACTACACTGCTACTTAAAAATAATACAATTACTGTAAGATAATACAATTTTGAATCATTTAACTCTTTAGTGATATTGGACAGGGCTACACTAAGCTTTGTTCTGTAATAGATGTGTGTTTGAGATCGTACGGTGTTGTATATACATATGTATTTGTATAACCCCACTTGTATTCTACTAGATTCATTGTAGCAACTGGACTTGCTTGAGTTCCTTGAAGACGTTCCACCTCTCATCCAAGAGGCTTCATCAGTTCTGACTGACTAGTTGGGAGTTCCAGATACTTACATCCTTAAGGAGCCATTAACGCCTGAGTTTCAGTTTCATTTGGGGGTTTGTTTCTCCTCCACCTCGTTATGCGAGTCGTTAGTACTTTAACTAAAACCCCAGTCACACAGACCAATATTTGCTGTTTGACTCCCACCACCCACTGAAACACAAGCTGGGAGTAATAAGAACCCTACAACACTGGGCCCATAATGTGCCTACCAGGACAGCAGGAAAGGAGGAGGAACAGAAGCACATCAAAACAGCACTCAAAACCTGTGGCTACCCAAGCTGGTCTTTCATCAAATCCTCTATAAAACCCAGAGGAGACAGAGAAGGAAAGACCAAGAAATGAAACAACATAGTCATCCCCTATGTTGCAGGAGTTTCTGAAAAGCGCAGGAGGATTTTTAACAAACACAACATTCCAGTGCACTTCAAGCCCATCAACACTCTGAGACAGAAACTGGTTCACCCTAAGGACAAGACACCGAGACATAAACAAAGCAACGTGGTGTACGCAGTCCAGTGCAGCGAGGAATGCCAAGACTTGCACAACGGGAAGACAAAACAACCACTCCACAAGTGCATGGCTCAGCACAGAAGAGCCAGCTCCTCAGGACATGACCAGTCCACCTGCATCATAAGGACAAAGGACACTCATTTGAAGACACTAATATAATAGATTTCGATCAGGGAGGACAGATAGTTTGAGAGAGGAGTGAAAGAAGCCAGCTATGTCAAACTGGACAGACCATCCCTCAACAAAGGTGGAGGTCTGAGGCATCGCCTATACAATTCAGTCCGAAGAACTCTCCCCAGGAAGATGAAACTACATTCACACCTAGCCACAAAAGAACCTAACGAACCCCATTGTGGCAGTGGGAGTACAAACGACCCATATAATGAGGAGGGGGGGGAAGCAACAAACCTCCAATTGAAACAGAAACTCAGGTGTTAATGGCTCCTTGAGGATATAAGTATCTGGAACTCCCAACTAGTCAGTCAGAACTGATGAAGTCTCTTGGATGAGAGATGAAACGTCTTCAAGGAACTCAAGCAAGTCCAGTTGTTACAATGAATCTAGGAGAATAACCATGACCTGGATGACTGAGAATCTTCACAGACACACCTGTATGGTGTTGTTTCCTTGAAACTTACCCTAAAGGTGAGTCTTGACAAAGAGACAATTCTGTTATTGTCTCCAAAGTGTAATAGACATTGTGCGTACACGTGGCTGAGCAGCTGGGTTTGGCTTAACAATTGCTGCTTTGTTATCAGTAATATAGATGACCTGTGTCCTCGGTGCATTACTCTGCCTCTTTCCTGTCTGTGTCTGGACTGCAGAGGTTACTGAAGGAGAATGGGGTTATTGGAGGTCACTTAAACAGAGATCAGTGTTGCTGTAATGGCCAAACACTGACTTAACACTGATAGATTCATAGATTCATATTAATCAAAATATCATACTCAACAAACATTTAACATCAAGCTATACTCTTCATTTGTATTTTAAAAACTAATCCCTTATAATGGTTACTTCTCAAATGAAAGATCAAACAGTGTTTGATAATTACTCCTGCACCCCCCACCAGGAAGTTAGCAGCTGAAGAAGCCTTGCCGACTCAGAGGCAGGTCAGGTGGCAGGCTACAGGACAGATGACCCAGGAACTGACAGAAGGCTAGTAAGCCAATGGTAACAGTAACACTTGAAACTATAGAACTTGTGTATAAATATTAACCTGGGGCCTGTTCTACGAAGCGAGATCAACATACCCTGGATATCTATCAGAGATCCAGCTTGACTAACCCTAACAATCGCACTCAGGACAACCGGTCCTACGACGGTGGTTATCAACTCGGTCAGTCAACCCAGGTTTTTCTGATCTGAGTATGAGCGCATGCACATAAAATGGGCGGCATTATCAGCATCTGACCAGTCACGACTAATAACAACTCTGGCTGCAGAGCGGCTCACTTTACTGCAGAGGAGCAGAATATAATCTTTACAAAACATGAAGAATATAAAAACATCATAAGAGCAAAAAGCAGCACCGTGCAGCAAACACCACACCTGGGCTCAAATCTGCAACCAAAGTCAAAAATGGCTACTAGTAGCTCTGAGCTAATTGGTACGTGTTCTGAGGCACTTGTTTGTTTGGCTTTTCTTTGCACACTGCACCAGTTTGTTAATTACTTTTGTTACCCAGGGGTGTTTCTACCTTGTCTTTAAGTTTGGCTAAGAAGTTTAGTTGTTTTCTTTTGTCATTTTGCTTTTGTTAGTTTGTAACTCTGTTATTTGGTTTCATTTTGGTCTTTGATTTAGCAACACCCACCAGTCCTGTTTTCTTTGTAACGTTACCACCTTTTCTTTTGTTAAATATGTCATTAAGTAATAAATTTCTTTTCCATACTAAGGATATCTGGTTTTTGTTACCTTCCTAGCTCAGCCTACACAGCTGGGTTGTTACACATGTTTCTGTCTTTTCTATAAAAACAACAATAACAAGGATTCTGTCTCAGTTACTGGATTAGTTAATTGAGGGTTTTTTCCCCCATTATTCCGAGCAGAGTATTATCTTCCAGATGTTTTTTAAACATGATATTTATGGAGCTATATATATATTTAAAGAAGGTGCATGATGCAACTGAGTTTCCAGTGTTGAAAATGTGGGGGGTTGATTTTACAAGAAAAGTTCTGTACAGTACGAACTAAATGTAACCGTAGTTAGTATAGTTATCATAGCATATTACAGTGAACTGCATGTGCTCATACTATTTTCATTTTCTTACATTTCTACATAGTACTACGTAGTCCTTAGTCTTATGTTTTGCTGTTGAAAAGGAAGGTCACAAAGCATCACCGTCTCTGCATTGACGGGCTGTCAGGTATGTTCTGTAGTACCTGTTGTCACACCCAGCTGTGTGTACTGCAGCATTGCACAATGCACTGGGTACTGTACTGAACAGGGTGTGAACAGAGCATGCAGCCAGGTTTTCTGGAGACTGCAGATCAGGTAGGATTTTAATCATGCCTAAATGTGCATCTGTGCAAGTAATAGTACAGCTTCTATGAGACAATTCTAATTGTATTTTTTTTTTCATAAATGGCATGTTGTGAACCATGCATACCTTCTCTCTGTTAGAAAACTGTAAAACAAATATTAAGGCTTGTCTGCACAGGTTCTTGGAAGAGAAAGCTTTTCTAGTATGTTCGCATTGGTTACGGTAGGTAGAGACATCAGAACACAACCCACATTTTGGTGTACAAATGTTTGAATTTATTATCTGTTTATTACAATATGCACACATTAACACATGTAGATGAGTTGCACTTGGTTCAGTGCAAGACCTTCAGATTGGCAGGAGAAAAAAAGTACAACTGCTTTGCATGTTTACATGTGACCACGCATCCAGGTTCATTAGGTTTAGTACACACACAGATTTATGGAAAATTCAAATTTAAAAAGTAAATGCATTTAAATGTTGTCTATAAATAATTAAATTACTTTCCCACTGTGTACACAAAGACCATGGACAGCAAAATAAAGAGATCTGATGTCCATGTATATCTACAGTCAGCTGTTTATGCTATCATGTATGAAATGATTATGTCAGTCACAGAATGAACACATGTATGAAGACATGCCTGTTCAGTCAACATCCACAGACATCTTTATTGGTGAAAGAGCAGAGCCAGCCAACAGACATGGCACACCGACTTGTGCAAATAAGCATTCCTTCATTTTTTTAATGCACTTGAATAAAGAACTGTGTTTCCTATTAGGGTTTTAATTCTCTGACACTGCTGTCTTGTCCATCTGGCACTATTCAACAGGTGAATGTACTCAATATGCTACGTACAAGTTATCTTATTGTTAAGCAATATGATTTGCAGTAATGATAATGAGAGTATAGATGGACACTGATATATAAAGGTAAGTACAGGCCAACAGTCAGACATGTTTGAACACACTGACAGCTGTGTTTGAGAGAGCAAACTTCAAGGCTGATGGAAAATCATGAATGCTACTGATTACAGCTGTGCATTTACTGACCAAAATGCTGTCCTCAGTAACATCTACTCAAAAAGTAAATCAGTGCAGGAATCATAGCTTGTCATCTGGGCCATAGCTACCACTGAGGACACAACATAATCTGTGTAGCAATTTTAGCTACCAGGGGAGAGGTAGCATTCATTTGAGAAAAAAAAACACAATCATATACAGAATGATCTTATATATTGAGGTTCTTCCTGTAGTACTTATGCTATGATAACTGTGGAGGGTGCATTATCATGATCCAGTACTATGGCATAGTGAAAACTAATGGCTTAAATTTAGGGAAATTCTTGCTTTGTTAAACAGTTATTGTCAACAAGCAAAGCAAACAAACAAACAAACAAGAAAATCCCTATAAGTAAATAATACAAATGCAAATGGTTCTAGGTCTGTCTTTCCAGTGCAATCAAAGCACTGATCCTACACAGATAGAAAGATGATATTGCACACATATACCGTTCAGCCACCACATTCAAACCACCTGCCTAATATTTTTGTAGATCTTTTCATGTCAACAGCTCTGATGCATCAAAATGTGAACTGCACAAGACCTCTGAAGGTGTCTTGTGGTATCAGGTGGCAATCTGTTAGCAGCAGAGCGCTCAGCTCAAGAAGGTGGACTCTTCATTAATCAGACCTGATATTCTAGCACCTTCCACAGATACTTCATTTTGATTGAGATCTTGGAGATTTGGAGGCCAAGTTAACACACTAAAGCTGTTGTCATGTTACTAAAACCATTCCTGAACAATGTTTGCAGCGTGAAGATACGGGATACTATTGTCATGAAGGGGCGTATGTGCACACCAGCAAATCAAACGTGTCAAATTAACACACACACGAAACATGGGGATGTAAGAAAGCTCTGCATTCAAACCTTCTGGTTAGCTGGGGTTTGTCTGTGTGAAGTTTCTGGAGTATGCTTGTTCCCTTGTGACTGTATTAGTATTTCTGGTATTTGATTTTATATTGTTGTATATGTGCGCATACAATAAGTTAAACTTGACTGAATAGGATCTTAGGCCACTACAATACAATTTCTGGAACTGAAAAGTAATGAGAAAAAGGAGAGTGTGTGAAAGACTGTAGGACAGTGATCAAAATTCTGACTGTTGTTTCCTTAAGACTTAACTTAGCTAACAAGGGTCACATGAGTTGTAACAGTGTTTAATGATCACATTTAGTCATCTGTCGCCTCACAGCCAGAGGGTTTAGGTTCCAACCTGATAGTCAGGTCTGGGATGGACTGGAAAATCACAATTTGGTCTTTGTAAAAATCACTTAGATCCTGATTCTGCCCATCTTCCTGCTACCAGTACATTAACTTCAAGAACCGACTGTTCATTTGCTTTGTGAGACATCCCATCCCTTGATAGGTGCTGTTGTAATGATCGTTTTCACTTTGCCTGTCAGTGGTTTTAATGTTGTGGCTGATCTGTGGTGCACTGAAGGTTTTAACGTTTTGGAAATGATCTACACATATGTACAATACAATGTTCTTCAGCAGCAAATTAAAGCAAAAACAATATACAATTCAGTCTATTTACATTTACAGTAAGATATCCTCATTAGTACTGTTAAATATACACTATGTACAATATTACTGAAGTTACTTTGCCTGACAAAGACAGAACCTAGTAGTTTGATTTCAACTTGTACCTGAAGTCCACATCATACGTTGGCTGAAGAATTCCCAGACCAGCACGGGACTGGTCAAGAGGAGGGACTTTGATAGCGGGGTCTAATAGTTCCATGTCAAAGTAGGATAGCACCAGAGTAAGAAACTGCTTGATCTCATACGCAGCAAAAAATCTGCCGGGGCATTTTGTGACCCCGGAGCCGAATGGCATGTAGAAGTAACGCAGCCGCCGGCCGCTGTGGTGGAAAATGCTTTTCTCCTGACCGTTCTCATCCAGGAAACGGTCATACTTATACTCCTGCAGGGCGAAGTGGAGAGATAGGGAGATCAGAGAAAACACACATATGCCACTTTCCTAAGGAAGACGTTTTTCTCCGTTGTTAAAAAATAATTGTATATCTTACATAGGGATCCTCGTAGATTTCTGGATCGTAGTGAAGCATGGGCGGATACAGGGCTATGACATCATCTTTTCGTATGCGGTAAGCTTCTTGGTTGTCAAGGTGAAGCAGAAAGTCTTCCTTGGCAACACGTACATTCATGGAAGCACTGGAGAGACGCATTGCTTCTTTTATGATGCTGTCTATAAACAGAAATGACACAGACATAAAAAAAAGAAAAGACTTTAAATTTCATTTACCACATTTAAGCAGATAAAAAATCCCAAATTCTGGAAACAGACCTTCAGTTTAATAAGATGATGTGTAACTAAATTCAGTTATCTAGTAATCCATTGTAATCTTACCCAAAACAGGCATCTTGTCCAGCTGGTCTCTGGTCAGGTTAAGTGTGGGGTCACTGGGATCAGGTGTCAAACCTGCATCTGCTAGAACGTTCTGTACTTCGTCACGTGCTGCTTTCAGAGCATCTGGACTCCTGAACACAAACATAGGGCTTTGTCAGACATGTTACTTGCACACTTGCTTACTGCTATCAGATAGCTTATTCTAATTTGCAGTTCCAAACTAACAATTCCAATGTGGTGGACTACAGACACAAAACAATGGAAAATGTTTGTGTATATACTTAAGGCAATGTTGAAGGCTATAGCTACATTCCTATGCTCTACATACTCACAAAGACTCAGGAGATGAAACACCATAATGTGCCCCTGTTAATTTGCTCCATGTTGAACTCAAAATACCTTTCCACTCTCACTATCTCATTTGTGTTCACTACTGGGGTTATGCATGCAATACTTGCAATCAGCTGCCTGAAACTGATAAATGTGAAGTAATATTATGTAACAATGCTGTACTGTGCATATGGTAAGGGTAAAAAATTATGAAAAGATGTACAGAGTGATGTTTCACAAGCATTTTGCTGGATTTGTTTGTTAAAATATGCTGCTGCAGGTAGACATGGGCCTATTCCAGAAACAGGCTTAACAAACTCTTACTCTTACCCAGAAATGTAAGGTAATAAATGCTGAGATTGAACACTCAGAGTTATTGGTTCCTAAAAAGCTAGCGGAGCTAGAAATATGTATCAATGCAGTCCACGTATGCAATAAGATAGATAGAAGTCTGTAAGCAAACGCTGTTAGATTTTATTTAGAGTAGTCCACTTATTCATTGTTTGTCTGAGCACAAGCCTCAGTCTCTTTGTGCCGTGCTCAGGTTCACAAAACTAGCTCTGTGACTGCATATCCAGTCAAGATTGGTTTCTATTTAGTTTTCAAAGAGTCCACCCAGTAACGAAAAACATAACTATCAGCATACCTTATCATGTAAAAGAGACTCCAGAAGGTAGCAGGCAGGGTGTTCGCCTGTGAGGCCCAGAGGAGGGCGACGTGTGTTCTGGCTTTGCTCACGTCATTGAAGGTAGATAAGGAATCATTCAGGATCATCCTCATAGAAATCAGATCAGACACATTCTCCCTCTTGGACAAGTTCTCAGCATGCATGGTCTTTGCTAGATTCTAGATATTTAAAAAGAGTGAACACAGAAAAAGACATGAGAATCCTATATTGGCAAAATGTTGAAAATGGCAGCACAGAGGCATTCCTCCACTGACAGTGTTAGGAAACGTCCACTGACCTCTCTGGCACTATAGGCACTTTTGAAGACATGAATGGGCAGGCCAGCTACGAGTGCTGGGAAGATCTTGTCAAACTCTTTGAAGTTTTCCAATGCGTTGAGTACCAAGGCCTTCTGAGCTGCCTCCCGTGCCTTACACTTATCTTCACCAAGCTCTTTACCAAACAGAGTTAGGTAACCAGATTCAAACATCACCTAGACAACAGCAGGACAGACAGACCCTTGTAAGAACTTGTAGGAACAACATTTTTGACCTCCAATGTATAATAAAGTTTCTGGAAACACAGTGTCTAAACGCAAATGGGGACCGTAAGTCTAGTATTTCTTGAGTACTTTCGCAGCCATAACATTTGACTTTGTTAGAACAAACTACCTCCTCCAGTGACTTCAGATCTTTTAGTCTCAATACTGACCTTGTAACAGAAAGCAAAGATGCCATCCACCTCCCAGCGGTCCTTGTTTGGGCTGAGTGTGTCTGATTTCAGCATGACATCCTGGAGGTGGCCCATCATTGTCTCTATTAGGGAAGGCAAAGCTTCACCCTGCAGTGTCTTCAGAAAGGTTTGGTGGAGATTCTCTGTGGTGTGGCCATGGCGAGGGTCAAAGCTATCATGACCGAATGCCTGGAGAGGAAAGGAAAATGGGTTTTGAACCATTAAAGGACTCATTTGTAGTGTGGGAAATTCTTCTGTTGATGAAGAAACCCTCTTATAAAACATGCCACATAGTAAAAGATGTACCTTAACAGATGTAGCAAAGTGGAACTTCCTCCAGTCCAGATGTCTCCCCTGTCTGATGACTGAATGGTAAGAGAACGGGTCACACAGAAAGTGGATATACTGGCCTGCAATCTTGCAAGTGAAAATATGGCCATGCTTCTTCTGGCGGCTGCGAAGGAACTGAAGAGGGTTGGCCCCGAACTGCAGAGCACAACCCAAGTAGGGAATGAAACCATTTTCAATTGCAGGTTCACCAGGTTGCCTATGGACATTGAAAAAAAGAGAGACATTATTGGATTATATACATTATAAAAATCTGAACAAATGGCCTCTGAAAGACAATGTTTCCTACAGTGGGACTCAGTTGTTTCTAATTGCTCTTTAAGCTACTGACTGACATTCAGCAATTGTGATTTCAGTTCGTTTTCACTTTTCAGTCTTGCTGTCTCTCTCTTATTAAAACCTTGTACCATCAAAATGTCAGTTTTGCCTAAAAATAGCCTTGTTTTAACCTTTGTGAAGTTTCTGGACAATTCAGCATGTTTTTGAAGTGACGCTTAAATACACAGGCAAGTACCCTGGAAATCGAAAAATCACTAAATTTATTAATAAATGGTTTGCAACTAACAGCATCCCCACTGGCAAAATTTCTAAATTTTAAAACCCAGTCGCCTAGTGAGGATGGGGAACTTTTTTGCCTTCATTACATAATGACAACTGGCCAATCACCAAGAAGGTGGTTGTGGACATATGCCACGTGCACATTGTTAGTGCTGTGGAGTTTCTTAGAATGCTCTCTACTAACTCTCAAAACAGCATAAATTTCCCCCTGAACTTATTTTAAAAAATAGCATTCTACTGCTGAATTCATCCTTTTTCCACTGACAAGGGTCGATACTTTGTTATCCCTTATTTTTTAAAACCCATGAGGCCTTGTTAATCAGCGTAGTTTTCTGGAAGTGAAAACAAGGTCCTCCCAACAACCAAAACATTTCCAAAACATTACAAGCCAGTTACCACTATTGTTGTAGTTACATGCTAGACTTGTTGCCACTCAGAATTCTTTATGACATTTATTTTTTAAAATAGAAACATTCGTCCAATTTTGTCAATATGACTGCAAAGCATGATTATTACTACAAAAAGAGGCATCTCATCAGCTACATTTTCATTCTGAATGCATGTAGTCAACAAATGCACGAGTACTGACACCAGCAGCTCAGCACTAACAACACACTAGTGACAATGTTTTATGATTCATCATAGCTCTGTGTTGTTCGGGGTATTGTAAGCAAACTAACTAGCAATCTTTACGAGATGCTCACGAGGCAGCTTGTACAATCATTATATCATGATAAGTACATTGGTATATTTGCAACCTTTTTGAATGTTATAATTTAATGTGTGGCTGTTTCATAGTTGTATTGTTCATCTGACTTTAGCTGTCTCATTGCACAATTATGTAAACTATGTTAGGCTACATCAGCTAATCGGGTTAAATAGTAAAACCCTTATGACATTTATGACACTTCTGATATTCACAGTGGTGTTACATAAACATCATCATGAACATAGTTGTTGTTAACCTAGTAAAATATGTCACTGCTGATTTGTTTACAATCAACTAATGGTGAGCCAAGATTATTAGATTCCTATTAACATTTAATGTGCTATACACACATTGTAAGTGAAACATCAGAGCTTCAAATAAAAGAAATGACTAATATTGTATCATGCATGTCCTCCGTCCTGTCTTACCTGCGTCTTATCCCCACAGCAAGCCATAGGAGACAACAGAATCCCACCACAACTGCCCAGATCAGAGCAATGCTTATTATCATGGTGATGATGAAAGGAAAATCCAACACAGCAGGAGGCTTGTTCAAAGTTTACAATGCTCCACACAAATCACAGTGAAATCAACTGTCATTAACTCACTGCTGCCTGTGTCTCAGAGAAAAATCGTATATTGAAGACCTTGCTGACCTTGGTAAATGCAAAGTGCTGCTGCCTGTTACTGCAAAATGTGTGAGCAACCTGTGTGTGTCTGTAAGCAATGTCAGTCGTGTAATGACAGGCAGCATGCAGCAGGTTTTTTTTTTTATACCTGCTTTGTCCCTTGGGGTGGGCCCAAGGGCGGATTCAGAGCGCTACTGATGTCATCACTCTAGTCAGCCTGACCTGGGTCCAACACAAAGTGCAAGAAGAGCAGATTCAGTTATTTTCACTATTTGTTGTGCAACATCATGAGCATTATTGCTCTCTCTGCGAATAAGTTATTTTGGATAAAGCACAGTGATGGTGGTTTTTGGGCTGTGTTTCTTAGCAAAAATGCTTTTTTCTCTGTTTTTGTAGGAATTAAGTGATGTCAAAAATGTAAAACTGAGAACAAGGTTTTAGAATATTGCTCAACAAATCATTGTTAAATTTTCATAAACATTGAACAGTCTCTTACAGTGTATCTCTTTAAAATAAATAAATAAATAAATAAAGTGAATAAAATCCGAATACGAAATTTGGAATTATAATATCAGATTTTGTATTAGGATTTATTTTTAGTTTTACTTTTTTAACTAAAATTGCAAATTTTCCAAGAAATTTACAGGAACGGACACAGGCCCTTATCTCTCTGGAATTTCTCTAGGAAACAGGATTCCATGCATACTGTGAGTGTGTGTGTGATGGCCTTGACCGGAGTCCATGGACAGTGTTACCTGAAAGACAGAATTCTGAGTGCATCAAGATTGGTAAACAGATACAAAGTCCCTCCTGTTCTACTGTTGTGTGTGTGTGTGTGTGTGTGTGTGTGTGTGTGTGTGTGTGTGTGTGTGTGTGTGCAGGGACAAACATCACTGATGTACGGTATGTGTGATCTGTTGAAACTTGCCGTTGTGCTGGAAGAGATAAAATCTAGTTCATCTAGAAAGACAGCATGAAAGGATAATAAATGGCATTGAAGCACATGTGGAAAGACTGCACAGTTTGATAGACGGTAGGCAGGAGAAACAATGAATCATCCATCTACATGGAAACACTAACAATCTTCTAAACTTCAATGTGTCAAGAAGCAAACCCTGGTCAAAAGTTAAACCCAAAGACAGCTCTTTTTCAGCTCATGAATCTGCTCTGAACAAAAAGTAAAAGATTTGCCATACACAAATAAATGTCAGAGGTTCTTTGAATAAACTGTTAATGTCAAAAGGGTTATATTTTCTTGCCAAGGTGAAAAGAAGCGCACAGTGTGACTTGCTGTTGGATCCAGTTGGTCCTGTCTCCATGCCAGTTGTGAGTAAATAATGAAGCTTCTGCTGTTTATCCACGTGTGTACATGTGCTCACCTCTCTCTCTTTGCAAACACTTCTATGGATCTTGAGGCTGTTTGAGGCTGCAGGTATGTAATAAACCCAGAGGATTGGCTGGGCAAATCAGCAGTCAATCACTGTACTGTGTCTAGCTGTTCCGGCCTGTTTGACTTGATTGGCTGTGATGAAAGATGGTTTGATGAAATAAAAAGGTTAATAATGCTTTAGGGTAAGTGTAAAATACGAGTCATCAATTGAGCAACAACAGAATGTAAGGTGTAAAAATGGGATGTCACTTTAAACAAAGAGGTTAGTCTGACTCATAGAGTGGCTGTTTATGTCCGTGCTGAGTGTCAGATGACCATAACAAGTTATTCTTTGCTCAGTGGTGAAAGAAGGTGTTAGAACCTGCAGCAACATGACAAAGCAAAACAATTATATCTAACTGTGTACCAGTAGGCATGGACATTTGTGGTTCAAAGCGAAAAACGTATAGCAATAGTTTTGGTGAACACCTAAACAAGTGAGTGAAATGTTACAACTATTCAGTGGGTTCATCGTGAAAATTTACACAGGAATTCATGTCGATCATTAAAGCTTTTGTTTTCAGGCTCCTGCGATCTCAAGGCACTGCAACTTGACATACATGCTGTAATCAAAATGTAGGCAATTTGAAATATCTTCAACAGTTTGACAGCACGTACACAACATTTACAAAAGCATCACACAAACACAGAAAACACAACCAATGATACACTTTGTTTTCCAGACTGTTGTGGATGGTTTTTTTTTTTTTAGAACGGAGACCAGAGCCTGTGGTGGAAGAAGAAATCTGAAAAACCTTGACAAATAAAACTAACACAGCAGCATTTACTGAAATACGGAACATCTAATAAATCAAAAATCCTGCCACCCTGCTTCAGCAGATGTATGGTTCACACACTGTGTGGTTAGGGTGACACAGTCTGGCATTTAGCTTGGTACAATAAAACAATTTACTGGGTTGACACAATTAAACTGCTATGCTCACCAAATTCAAATAGGCAAAATGGACTCTAAAATAAATGAGTCATACATGTGCTGCAAAGGGTGAATTCATTTACAATTGTGTTGCTCAAACCCACTGGTCTGTTTACTTCCTGACCTTTACTGACCTTTCTCTGCACAAGAGAAGCACAATAGTCTCCTGCCAGGACAGTGCCCGGGGGGAAGACATACTGCTGATGAGTCCAAATGCTATCTTACTCAATGGATTTCTTACTGAGCATGTGAATTGGAGCCAGCAGGAGTCTGAATCACTGCAACTGACTGACAGCAACTGAGCAGAGCCAGCAGATGTTTTTGTGGGTGGATGATGACTATGACTATCAGTTTTATCAGTCTCTCCATTTGCCATCTACACGTTCGTCAAAGGCCTAGTTGCTTAGAATGGCGTAAGAAGCTAGAACATGCATTTGAAAGTGAATCTGAAGGGCGTCCACATCTAATGCTGATACAATACTGTAACTATGACCTCTTCAGCCAAACAGCAGTTCTCCGCCCTGCTCTAAAGGCCAGAGCCAGAATTCTGAACTGGATCCAAGCAGCAACAAGAAACCAGTGTAGTGACATGAGATGAGGAGGGATGAGTGAAAACTTGTAAAGAAGCAACCTGGATTAGGTGCAGACAGGGCTGGACTGGGACAAAATAATCCCCCCTGGCATTCTGGCCCACCAACAATCGACAATACACAACACATCTTTGCACTATCCTGAGTATGTATACCAACCGTGTCACTCAATAAAAACAGTAATGTAATGAGTAAGAGGGAATCAAAGAAGACTGGCACTGTGAAATACTCTCTGTATACTCTAAAGCAGGGGTGTCCAATCCTGATCCTCGAGGGCCACAATCCTGCATGTTTTAGACGTTTCCCTCTTCCAACACACCTAATTCATGCGATCAGCTCATCATCAAGCTCTGCAGAAGCCTGATAAGGATCCTGACCATTTGAATCAGGTGTGTTGGAAGAGGGAGACATCTAAAACATGCAGGATTGTGGCCCTCGAGGACCAGGATTGGACACCCCTGCTCTAAAGTAACCTGTTGCATAAACAGGATGCCAGGTTACTGTAGCGTATCCAGAGAGTAACCCCTGTACTCTAAAGTAACCTGTGGCATCCTGTGTATGGGGGAGAGAGAGACAGTAAGAAACACGGATCTCAGAAAACCATATATCAGTTAAAATTAGGAAATACTCATCTAAACCACACCTTACATTAATATTACCGAGGGCTCACAATCAGTGCCTTCGGTAACTTTGGTGCAGCAGCAAGTATTTTATGCAGGTAGAGGAAAACTTCACAGAGCAAAAAGCAGACACTAGAATTTGGACCAAAATGAAATTGCTATCCAATTAGTCATCGGGACGACAGTTGATAGCAGAAGCATTCAATAGAGGTCCTGCATGCAGAGTTGTGCAGGTCCACATTAAACACCCAAAGAAAAACATCAACCAAAGCATGCAGGCCAGATTTAGGCTGTTACTCACTGATTGTTAACATGATAAAAGAAACATTTACACTTCAGTTCTATCTCAAATCGAGCCCCGAGAGCAGCCCATACTGATCAGTGTCACACCGACATTGGTCTCCATCTACTAATCAAAGTCAGCTAAATTATTTAATTGACTGAAGAAACTTGTCTGGAAACTTGGAGAAATCAAACAAAAACTCATAACAAACTTCACTCTTATCTGTCCCTAAACCATGAAAATAAACTGACAGAATAGCTCTTTAAAGTTTTTGGATCATTTGCAGCACTTGAATTTAATTTCATATTCTTTTTTTGTCAAGATTATTTTGGGGCTTATTTTGCCTTTGTTTGATAGGACAGTGGAGAAAGGCAGAGAAACATGGGGAGCAGCAAATGAGTCGCTGGCTGGATTCGAACCGTGGCCTCTGCGTCAGGGATCTGGTTGAGCTCCCGGGGTGCCCAATTTCATATCAATTTTTTCGGTACAATATTTCATTTTCATGTGTTATACTACTTATTACCTCTGGATAATTGCCAGCATTACTTTTTTACTGTTCATTTTCAGCCTTATTTTAGTTTACATATTTTATCTCAGTGATGTATGATACTTATTCTCATTGTTTTATTTACTGTTTTAGGCCTTGTATGTCTTATGTTATGTCATTTTGTTTTTTCTGAGCAATATCTGTTACAAATATTTCCTTCGGGATGAATAAAGTTTCATCTTGTCTTATCTTATCTGAGCTTATCTTGTTTTATAAAATTAAACATGACACAAAGACTATGAAATTTGACTCATTATTTCCAAACCTTACAGAACTACACAACAATGGAAAGAACAGCTTCTGTTAAGAGAGTGACACGTAGCACACAGCGCTGCACGATGTGTGACTGCTTGTCACAAGCTGAGGAAAACATGATTAAAGCATTTCTGAATATTTATCTTGACATAGTCCAATAAACATTATAAAAAACATGTATTTGCTGCTTTTTATTTTTTTGCAATTCTCTTGTTGTTGTTGTTTTTTTAAATCTAAAAATAATGTTTTTGTGATTAGTAAATTGTATTTGTTTTTTATTATTATAATTAATTTTCTTACTTCTTTTTTTCCCCCAATACGTCATCATCAATGCGTTGAGGATATTGCTAACATAAAACACATGACAGTATAGCATACTGAATTGTTAATTGTGAAAAAATCAAAAATAGATAGACAGGAAACAGATTGGATGATCTGTGTTTCCGAGGCAAAGTAGCCTTTAGTAAACTCCTTGAATGAATTCTTGAAACAAGATGTAAGACTTCTTTTGATGTTCTAATGTTTGTTTGGTAGTTTTATGCTAAAGAGCCAGTAAGTTGTTTTTTTTTCTTAGATATCATTGATGGAGTTAGAGATGTTATACAACGTGCTTTGACCTGTTTAAGCTGTCTTAGACACTCTGATATTAACTGATAACCCCGTGCCAAGTCTGAAGCAGCACTTACTCATCTTTTTTTTGTTTAAGCTAGATTGTGCAAGTAGTGCTCTGTCAGTGGCGTCATTATAGGAGGGACCACTGCAGCTGTGGTTAGTGCGACTATAGCTCAGCACCAACTATGATATGACTATGATTATGAAGCTGGCCATCCATGTAATTTTCCAATTTTTTGAACCTTCACAGTCTGAACTTTTAAATTGTCACAGAAGATTTTTTTCCAAAAAAAATTTTCAATTTTCTTTTTTTAAATGTAGAACCATGATGCAGACATACTGATAGACCCAACCCATAGGTCAAACATTAAGAAAGTTCTGGTATTATGATGGAGATAATGATGGAAAAATCATGCAAAACAGCATTGGAAAAGTTATTGTTCTCAGTCAAAAAAAACTAAATTCTGTGTCAAGAATGGTTCATTTCAGTAGAAATACTGCAATCAGTTGATCTGCTTGCAGAGAAAAGTAAGTCTGGGCTAAACTTTTCCACCAACTTCAACTTTGGTCAAATGTTGCTGCTAATCAGGCAGTCTTGACTGTGCTGGCCTTCAAAGGTTACTTAGGAGATTTTAAGACCAGCAGTGGAAAATTTAACAAGCGGGTCCCTGCTCTGTTTTATTATTGCATTTACTTTGTGTAAAGCACTAGTTCCAGCCCCAGAGAATAATACTACCACCATGCTTGACACTAGGTTTCGTTTTCTCTGGGCCTCACCTTTTCTCCCACGAACATCCATCCATCCATTATCTGTACACCGCTCAATCCTCACTAGGGTCGCGGGGGGGCTGGAGCCTATCCCAGCCGACTTAAGGCGAAGGCAGGGGACACCCTGGACAGGTCACCAGTCTATCACAGGGCTACACTTAGAGACAGACAACCAAGCACACTCACATTCACACCTACGGACAATTTAGAATCACCAATGAACCTCAACATGTTTTTGGACTGTGTGGGAGGAAGCCGGAGAACCCGGAGAGAACCCACGCTGCACGGGGAGAACATGCAAACTCCACGCAGAAAGATTCCAGTGCCCCCACCGGGATGCGAACCGGCAACCTTCTTGCTGCGAGGCAACAGTGCTACCAACTGCACCACCCTGCAGCCCCTCCCACGAACATATTTCTGGTCATTGTGGCCAAATAGTTTTATTGTTGTTTCATCTGACCACCAAACTTTCCTTCAGAAGGCCTTTTCTTTTTCGTTATGATCAGCACCAAATGTCAGTCAAACCTTAAGGAGCCGTTTCTAGATGAAGTGCTTCCTTCTTGCATGACAGCCTTTAAGCGAATGGGGATGTAAAACACACTCGTTGCAGACCTGCTTTGTGGGGATTCTTGGTTGTCTCTTGACTATCCTGAGCAATTGTTTCTCAGCAGAAAGTGATAATTTTTTGATTGTTTTATTGGCAAAGACACATCAATTCCAGTGATTACATCATACAAAATTAAGAGTCGTAGGAGTCGTTGGAAACTCAAGACTGCTATAATCTACATTGTCTTTGCAAGTGTGTGGATGCTTTTGTTTACTGTACTTTACATTTTTTTATGTAATTTCAGTGTCATAATGTTATCTTGAATGTTCCTCTAAATGTTCTGTCAGCTTTAGTGTATTTATATTTTGCAAATGTTCCCACACCAGTTTTAGTTTGTCAAACACGACAATGAGTTCTGTGGCTGACAGAGTTTATTTTTCCTGTGATATCAGTAGAAAATGATGAAAACTCTGTGTCTGTGCTTCCAATCCTGTAGCTTTTGTTCTTGACAATAGAAAAAAATTTGGCCAGATGTTTTCCACTGTCAGATTGGAGGTCGGGCTGCAAGGTGGCGCAGTGGTTAGCACTGTTGCTTCACAGCAAGAAGGTCGCCGGTGAGGGCATCTGGATCTTTCTGCATGAAGTTTGCATGTTCTCCCCGTACAGCAAGGGTTTTCTCCGAATTCCTCCCACACAGTCCAAGGTAAATTGAGATTAATTGGTGATGATTCTAAATTGTTCGTAGGTGTGAATGTGAGTGTGCTTTGATGTCTGCCCTGTGATAGACTGGTGGCCTGTCCAGGTTGCCCCTCCCCAAATGAGGATTAAGTGGTGTACAGATAATGGATGAATTGAATGGAGATTGGATGTCTTCATGAATGCTGCAGTTTGGATTTTTTCCGCTCACTAACACATGGTTACATCCAGTGCAACTATAGATCAGCCCTTTTTCAGCTCATGGATCTGCTCTGAACGAAAAGTAAAAGATTTGCCAGACACAAATAAATGTCAGTTCATGCACACTGTGTGAATGGCTTTTGATCATCAACAATGCTCAAGGTCTGACTGACTATTGTAGTCAGTCATGCCAAACAAATGTTATTTAGATAGCTGGCTGGAAATTTGTCCGGCACATGTCAGACAAGTTACCCAACTTACAGTGTGTTCAAACAAACCTCTTTGAAAGGATATTTCTTTCACAACACTCAGTCAGCTGTATTGATTAGGTCACGTGGTCCAAAAGGGAGGTTAAGCTACTGTGCAATAAATTGGTAATCTATTTCATTGCTAAATATTTGGTTTAATAACATATAGGCAAAAGAAGAAAAAGGTGAGTGATATGAACTGGTGGCATTTTAATGTATGAAGACTGTAGGAGAGGAAAATAAAGAAGAGGTGCTCAGTACATCATGGAAAGTCTGCCCAGCAGCTGGGTTTACAGCAACATAACTAAGTGGTGGTTCAGGGGCACCTGAGCAAGCTTAGAAGCTTTGGAAAAATACAAAGTTTTAAGCCTAATTTTGAAAGCAGAGGGAGAGTCTGACCCCTAATCTCTAACTGGGTGTTGATTTCACAGGAGAGGAGCCTGATAACTGAAGGCTCTGCCTCCTCCTCTGCTTTTGGAATCTTAAGTAACTGCAATTAAGTCTGCAATCTGTGAGTGAAGTGCTCTGTTGAGAAAATATAGAACAATAAGGCCTTTGTATGTGATGAGAAGGATTTTAAATTCTATTCTGGATTGAGCCAAGAGAAGCTATGGGACTGAACAGTCGCTGCGGAGTTCTCCCATCACTGATTAGAATCTGAGCTAGTCTGTTATAAATGCTGATAAAGAGTAATTTGTGTGATCCTCCACAAAGACAGTAAATGGCTGTGTCACGGTCAAGGTTTAGGGTGATGGGGAGGTGTTGGATTAGTTTTCAGTTTCTTATCTGATAACCGTATAGCAAAGAGACCTTTACACTCTTGTCAGAATATAACTGCGTATGAACTTTGAAAAATGGCTTTGCATGCATTATTTAGGGTTGAAGGGCTGCATGGTTTATACCAACAAAATTGCTGTGAAAAGTAATAATTTTTTTAATGACCATTCAGTGTAAAAAATATCTGATCCAATCGGTGAAAGTGTTGTAGAAAAGGAAAACGATTTTTATAGCAATATTATTATTAATTCTCATTATTATAATTCGTCAAATGTGGAAAAATGATGCTGATGCACATTTATTGCACAGGCTTCCTGGTAGTCCTGTGACTCAAATGGATGTGGGGATTTTTTTTTTGCTTAATTTCTGTTGCATCAGAGTTGAGTTACAAATAAAAATTTTTAGATCAGGTCCAACTGTATCGCTGTCACTGACTCATGGTTATATGGCTGTCTTTTACCTAGCTTTGCTTAGGTGGTGGTACGAACTGGCTTTACTCAGTATGTATTGACACGATGTCATATTTTCACATTATTATTAGCAAACAAATCTTTTTAGGGTAGATGGATGTCATATGACTAATGAATCAGCCTCACTGAACTCTATCCAGTCATGTGCTGTCCAGTTAAAATTAGTTCATACTTAAGTAACCTGGAGCTCACCGCCTCCTCTCAGGCCATTACTGGCTAAAATATTCAATCTTTAGGGAAAAACACACACTGTAAGTTCAGTTGTAGCTTCATGTTTGTAAAATGTAGCGTACAGTACAGCTTGCAGTTGGATAAATACCAACTGTACTTCATGTGTATGTGCAAAACGGCACACAAGCAGATTGAGTTTTTGTAATTTCAACATTTCCGCTCTAAGGTTTGGAGAGAATGGTTCTGTTTAACTGTTGGGACATGTATCCATCTTGTCTTGCACGTGCATTCTTGCACCCACACATATTGTATTAATCTGTCATAACAAGTGGGGAGATTCATTTCTGTGATGCAATTGCTGTAAACCAATTGTAGTGATTTGTAGCCACATAGTAGGATACTGGTGAATAGAATACCCAGTAAAAGACCAGGCAGGCCTTCAAAATGTGCTGTTTACCCTATTTAATCTCATCTGCTATTATTATATTCTCTGCTGAGCATCATTTTAAAAACGTAGCAGATATAAAAGTGCTTTGTGGTATCTGTCTGAGATGGTAGAGGAAGAATGGAAATGGGAGAGATGAAAAACAAATGTAAGCAAGCCACGTACAAGCCGTACACTCATCAGTGCAGCTTGTTGTCCAGTTGAATAGCTTCAGACAGGTTTGGGGTTGGACAGATACAGAAGTGCACTATCCGATGATCAGCTTTTTTTCCACTGACAAAGCTGTGTGTGGCTCCATATTGTAACAGTGTTCACATTTTACTAAAGGTTGCTGGTTGGTGAACACTAACAAAAACAACAGCACAGTCCTGTGTTAGCACCTCTGTGTCATGGATGTATTTCCAAAGCTGCATACAGTGCAACCACACAGTTTTATCAACCCCTCCGCCAAAAAAAAAAAAAAAAATCCTGAAGATCCAAAAAGCTATTGAATATTTAATGTGTGGCTGCCAAAAGCATTAAACCCTAACCCTCAGCATTATCTTTGTTTTCCAGTATCTTCCTCCATAGATCAATGCACACACTGGTGCTTTGAGCTAAACGATAACTTCAAAGTGAATACTATAGTAATGCTGCCATGCTGATGTTAATCAAGGCCAAGCAACCCTTGATGAGTCCAATGTCCCACATCATGCTGGATCACCTTGAATTGATATTACTTAACAGCTACATGGCCCCAGACCCTTTATTTATATTGAGTTATATAACCAGATAATGGCATCAATGTCAAGCAATATTCAGTCTCAGATGTTATCCAGGTTCAGCTTCAGTCTTGGCAGGAATCTGCAGACTGATATGGTAATAACCTTGAATACATTTTTTAAGGTGTAGATAAAGGCCAGCGAGGAGGGAGAGCCAGACAGAGGAAGAGAGGTTAAAAAAAGTCAGAAGAACAAAAAAACTGAATGATAATCACCAAGCTGCAATAAACAAAACCTCTCTTTAATCAGCTGTTCAGTCTGAATGGCCTTGAAACCTTTGATAAACTAGTATTACAGTGAAATCACCTGTATGCTGCAAAGCCAGCTGATAGCCTTATCTCACTAATAAATAAAAGGATCCCTGTCTGTATGTCAGTGTGCCTGCCTTTATCTGTGTGTGGGCAGAACCTAAGTTGCCCCTGTATATAGCAATCATTGTTATCGGTACATGTATGATAGCAGGCACTGTGCTAGTCATTTTAATTTAAATGGTAAATGGTAAATGGACTGCACTTATATAGCGTTTTTCTACCTTTGCGGCACTCAAAGCGCTTTACAATGTTTCTCATTCACCCATTCACACACACATTCACACACCAATGGCGACAGAGTTGCCATGCAAGGCGTTAGCCTGCCATTGGGAGCAACTTCGGGTTCAGTGTCTTGCCCAAGGACACTTCGACTGTGGAGGGGCAGGGATCAAATTGCCAACCTTGAGATACCACCTGAGCCACAGCCGCTTTATTGACACACTAGACTCTCAGATTTTGACATAGATTTGCTGTGGTCACATACGAAACATATATAGAAGTATTTTTAAATGAAATATATTGCACAGACCTTAGTTCCAGGGTCAATCAAGTCTTTTTCTTTTTTTTGTTTGCTTGTTAGTTGTCCATTGAGCCTATTCCAGCCGACTTAGGGTGAAGGCAGGGGACACCCTGCACAGGTCTCCAGTCTATCACAGGGCTACACTTAGAGACAGACAACCAAGCACACTCACATTCACACCTACGGACAATTTAGAATCACCAATTAACCTCAACATGTTTTTGGACTGTGTGGGAGGAAGCCAGAGAACCGGGAGAGAACCCACGCTGCACGGGGAGAACATGCAAACTCCACACAGAAAGATCCCGGGTGCCCCCACTGGGACCCGAACCGACGACCTTCTAGCTGTGAGGCAACAGTGCTAACCAGCTTGTTAGCTGTATTTTTTGTAATTAATTTCAGTCATCAAATGTTTATTTTCTTCTTTCTTCTTAAGCATTTGCCTCCAGCACCTCTTCTTTCATGTGCTACAAACCACTACTGCACTTGTCTGGTATTCTGCAGAAGAGTTGGACAAGCAGTAAACACAAACTACCTCTAAATTGGTCACGAATTGTGTCAGCCACCTCCCAAAAGAGACAGAATGTGCTAAAACAGCATCCATCCATCCATCCATCCATCCATCCATCCATCCATCCATTTTCTTTCACTTATCTGTGCTCAGGCAGCAATGGCAGCAGGCTAAGTAGGGCATTCCAGACATCCCTCCCCCCAGCAATGTAATCCCTCCAAGGAATTAAGGAGGCTATCCTGGCTATCCTCCTAGTGTGTCTGTAAAAATCTTCAAAGGATTTCTCCTTGGCGACATCATAATCACAAGCTCAAACCACCTTAGTAGCAAGCTTCTTTGGATGCAAAGAAGCACAGACTTCAATTCAATTCAGTTTTATTTATTCAGCGCCAGACAGTGCCGTGAAAAAATATGTGCCCTCTTCTGAAATTCTTTTTTGTTTTTGCACATTTTCCCCACTTCAGTGTTTAAGATCATCAAACAAATGTAACTATCCGACAACGATAACCCAAGTAAACACAAAATGCACTTTTTAAATGATGATTTAATGTTTTAAGGGGGAAAAAAGCTATCCATACCTAATAACTGATTGGGCCACCCTCAGCATCAACAACTGAAATCAAGCATATTCTATAACTGGCTATGAGTCTTTTACATCTCTCAGGCGATATTTTGGTCCACTCTTCTTTGCAGAATTGTTTTAATTCAGCATCAACAGCCTTTTTAAGGTCATGTCACGGCGTTTAAATCGCATTCAAGTCCAGACTTTGACTAGGCCATTCCAATTATTTTGTGTTTTTTTAAGCCATTCAGAAGTCGACTTGCTGGTGTGTTCTGGATCATTGTCCTGCTGCAGAACCCAAGTGCGCCTCAGCTTGAGGTCTGATGGCCAAACATTCTCCTTCAGGTTTTCACAGCAAGTCATTCAGGTCCTGAAGCAGCAAAGCAGCATTTTGGTTGACCGGCCACTCCTGGGAAGGTTCACGACTATTCCATGTTTTCTCCATTTGTGGATAATGGCTTTCACTGTGGTTCACTGGAGTCCTAAAGCTTTAGAAATGGCTTTGTAACCCTTTCCAGACTGTTAAATGTTAATTACTTTATTTCTCATCTTAATTTTTATTTTATCTCATCTATATTTTATTTCTCATCCGTTCTCATCTGAATTTCTTTGGATTGCTGCATTTTGTTGCAGCTTTTTGAGGTCTTTTCAAACAGGTTCTACTTAAGTGATGTCTTGATTGAACAGGTCTGGAGCTTATCAGGCTTGGGTGTGGTCAGTAAAATTGAACTCAGCTTTCCAAAAAATGTGATAAGCCACAGTTAATTTATGATTTAACAAGGGGGCAATTACTTTTTCACGTAGGGCCGGTAGGTTTGAATAGCCTTCCCTTAAAACATTAAATCATAAAATCATTTAATAGCTGTATTTTGTGTTGAATTTGGTTATCTTTCACAATATTTAAATTTGTTTGATGGTCTTAAACATTTAAGAGTGGGAAAAATTTTTTTAAAAAAATTAAAAAAAGAATTTGAGAAGGGGGCAAATACTTTTTCATGGCACTTTATGTTATCTCATCACACTTAACATAGCAAGGTGAAGACCTTATAAATTCCAAAGACTCTAATCTCCCTCCGGATGTCCGAGCTCCTCACCTTATCTCTTCGTCCTTAGTCCAGCCTACTCAGAGCTCATGGCCATAGTTGAGGGTTGAAACGTGGATCAACAGGTAAACTGAGAGCTTAGTCTACTCGCTCAGCTCTCTATTCACCATGATGATCCAGTACAATATCTGCACCCATCCACCTGTCCATCTCGTGCTTCATTTTCCTATCACTTACAAACAAGACACAGAAACACTCAAAGTTCTTCGTTTGGTGCAGCAACTCACACAAAACCCTCTGGATTCCTGTATTGTGATCCATAGAATCTAAAATAAGGAAACTCCATTGGGGTTAGCAATATGCAGGTTGTTCTTTTTTTTTGTAAACTACCTTCAGCTAATAAAATATAGAGATTTAACTGGACATCTGATGGGGCGGTAGCGCTGTGCTGCTGGGAGTGGGACGCTGGAGATGAATATTCATTTACTGAAAGCTTAAGTCAGTGCAAGTGTGTCAAGGTTTGTCAAGTGTGTGCGGAGGTTTGTAACTTCAACAACACGATAGGGTTGATTTTGATGTTTGCATGCAGTACATGTGTCCTGGGTGCGGTGGTTGACTGCTGCATGTTTGTGTAAGGGAGTGGTGGTTGTCCTTCCACAGAAGGGATGCACAAGAATTGGGTGTGCTTGATAATATTCAACTGGATGTGTTGCGGTTTGAAGTTAATCATCAAAACAAGAATGACAGTGACAGCATTTAATATCAACTTTACTGAAGGTACAACTCGCTCACTGAGGTGTAAGAGGGAAGCGCTGCACACAAACACAAGAATCTGCATTGAATAGCATGAGTCATGATCTACACAGAGACATGGTTTCAAGGACATTTCCTGGAACCACTGGCCCTGGTACAAGGCTGCTCAGTGTTTGTGTGGACAGGAATGATATGAGGGGAGGTGGCATTTGTGTTTTTATGAAGGGTCCTTGTTGCAAGAAATACACAACAATAGACATGGCATGTACTTTTGATCTTGAACTCTTAAGTCTAAGTCCATTTCAACTACCCAGAGAATGGCAACATTGTCATGTGCTCTGTATACACCTCGCCTAGTGGGAAGCTGTCTCACATGTAGCCAACTTTGTTCATCAGCAATTATAAAACAAGCCTGATGCACTGATACATGTACTCAGGGACGTCAATCACTGTGAGATGGACGACACTCTTTCAGGGCTCCGTCAATATTTAAATAATAGCACATGGAAAAATAAGATACTGCACAAATGCAATGTTATACCCCAGCTGCCCCTCAAGTTGGGACCATACCACTGCCCGTTTAATTGACATCCTCAGATCCTGTTTGTGAATCTCTAAGTACAAACTTAAAAGTTTTCTCTTTAAAAAAGCATTTTTGCATGCATTTTAGCACCATTTCAAAATAACTTCCTGGGATACTAACTCACCTGAAAATGCTTATGACAATACCATCCACGTTTACAGGTCATGCAGTTGTTGTAAACATGGATGGCTGTTTAGCTGTAGAGAATTCTAGAGACAAAAAAAAAAAAAACAGAAGGCAAAAACTGACCAGAGATTTCCTTAGCTGCATAATGGCTGCTAGCAGAGACAAGATAAATGCTCCAACGAGCTCTGAAAAAAATTAATTAATTAAAAAAATCTGCATTTCTGTGACATCTCAGACAGTGCAAAGTACACTGCCTCATGACAGCCTCTATGGATGATGCTGATGTAAAGAAACAATGCTTGCTTTTCAGCACAATTCAATTCAAGAATTCAAGGCCTTTATTGGTCACAAACACAATTATCCGTGATATAACGTGCAGTGAAATGTGCACCTGCTCCACACTGAAACAATAATAATAAAATGAATGAAAATAAACAATAAAACACACAAGAAATAAATATATTTCTGAATATATATATATAAAAAATATATATGTGTGTGTGTGTGTGTGCATATACACACACACACACACACACATATATATTTTTGAGAGAGAGAGAGAGAGAGAGTGATGAATTTTGGGAGCATTTCTTTGGTCAGATTAGACAAAGGTAAATGTGTTCAGCTCAGCTGGAATCCAGCATGATACAGTGAATGTATTTTCCTGACAGTGAAACATCAGGGTGGGAGTGTGACATGGAGCTGCTTGAGTGCAAAATCTATCAAGGAGATGACATTTACAGACAGCCCCATGAATGTCTTTCTGTATACAACATTAGTGGCTGATTACTCCCAGTCTGCAGGATCTTATCAGGAGAGGAACATTCCAGGATGGTAACCATTAAAAGCAAAATGCTTTCTACAAAAGAAAAAAGTGCAAACTATGACTGAGCATGTCACCTAAAAATACTGTGAGGTGAAATCTTTTGAAATGATTTGACATTAAAGTAGTACTTGACAGGGATGTACTCACCTCAGTTGTATACTATAAGACATAAATGCAGTTATAGCAGTTAGAACAGATAGATCCATGAACTGAACCTTTGGTTAGATAACAGAGCCAATATGTGAAACGGAAAAGATACAGAAGCTGTACAATAAGCTGTATAAACAAATCTCTAACTGCAATGACACCAAACTCATACTACAGCACACAATGTACATAGGACTGGCCTTGAAACTTGTGTATCTGTCTATGCTCCCCTGCCTTATCTTTATCCTGATATTGTGTTACTTTCAATACAGTGTACTGCTCGATGTGTTGACCTTGTGAGCCCCATATGACGTGAAGCAATGAAATGCTAACTGGAACAACAAATAATATAGAAGTCCAGTTTCTTAAACACACAAATATTACAAGAAGTTTGGTAATGCACTTGAGATGTAAACCTTTTTGGATCACCATCAACGTGATAGGCAATAGGTGCCTTTCAGCTGCATACAGCTCAAAAGTGGTCGACTTGACTGAGATGCAAGAGACGTGTGTAGTGTGAAGATGGAGAAAATAGGTGTTCCAAAAAAGGATATCCATGAACTGTCCAGTTTCAAACTAAAGGGAAGATAACTACTCATGATGCACCTCATATGAGCTGTGAAATGTGTCTTGTTGACTGTTGCTTCACCATTTAATACTGCAGACACAATCAGCATGTCATAGAATGTGACTGGGAGAAATAATGTAATATGTATTTTATTTTTTTACTGAAAGAACTGAATACACAAGGGTCCAGTAAAAGCAGAAATTAATATTCTACATAAACACTATCTTCTGCATATGTAGTGACAGACCACATGTAGAGCCAATCTAATGTATTTTTCATTCTGTGACTGACTGATAAAGGTGTGACTGTGTAGATGCATTAGACTTCTAGTTGTCGGTTTTTCTGCAACAGCCAGGATAAAAATGGAAAGGAAAAATAGAAAAGAGAAAACAGATAAAACAAAAACAAAAACAAAAACAACCGCGATCGTCATCAGATCAGCTGATGCAGCTGAGCCAATCAAAAAAACACATTACATTGTTGCCACCTGGCAAAAACTTCAGCAACAGTGTTACAACTGGCAGGATGAAAACTTTCACTCAAGTTGTAATAACCCACAGTTAGAATCAGATCACATTCTAAACTCGTGTTCATCCTGCGTTATTTGCACAAGTTTGACTGCTAGATGGTGGAGACAGTGTTTATTGGCCTCAAACAACCACTGAACCAAATGTGTGGAATAATGAAGCAGTGTACACAGATTGTGTTTATGCAAATTGAGTCTGGGTTTTTGTCTCAACTGGAAGCTCCTGTTCCCCACTCCCTTTCCTCCTGCCTCCACTTGTTCATAAAATCATGATTAAGACGTTTTGTTGCCAAAATTAGTTCTGGGTGTATTTCTTCACATAAATTGTAACGCATGCAACACATAAATCACACCATTTATCTTGTTGTGGCGTTTCTGTTTACGCCAGGTAACCCAGATCCATTTCTAAATTTGAATAGAAATGCTTAATGTATCACAAACATCAGTAAAAAATAAAAAAAGCCCTCAAAACCCTGTCAGTTAATTTAACCTGATTCACACAATCATAGTTTATGCCATCTTAAACCAGACAGAAGCTTGTGTGCTGATGCCCCAGGGTGTAACAGACATATCTGAAAAGGTGTTACAGCTTTCCTATCAGTACAGAGGACGACCTATGACTTCTGTGGAGATTACAGTCTACAAGGCCATGAGAGCCAAAGATATGAGATGGTGGTTTCAATGAACAAGGTCAACACTGTTGATAATCGGTACTTAATTTATATCTATCACCTTGACCCACTGAAATCTGATGAAACGTGATTCATTCACTCAGGCTGACAAATTATACACATGTCTGTTCAGCAGCCTAATTTAGCATGACTTTATAAAACCAGGTTCTAAATTACAGGTGGATTAATGCTCAGACTACCACGTGCTGATCAGTAGCATGACAAGATTTCGAATGAACTTGTTATATCTGTACAGCTGCGTCCTGGAATAACTTCTTCTATGTAGCATTGAACTTCAGTGATGTTAAACTCTTGTACTATACTTAAACTATTATTTATGAAAAAATAAATAAATAATCAATAGCAGCACAATAAACTGATCTTGCTCTGTGTGGAGAAGATACTACAGACTGAGAAGTCACCGAAACTGACTGATATGCCTATTTATCTATTCAACTTTATCTGTAATATTCTTGAATTTTTGCAATAAATGTGGATAAAAACTGAATCTAAAAGGCACTCAAAGTAACTCAAAAACAACTAAATCTGGATTGATTTGATGAGGACTTTACTTCTAACTGGTGCTCACACATTTTCTGTTATCTGGACCTCATCATACATTTTATATCATATAAAAGTTGGGCATAGCCTTTGGGTCTGAAGAGTCATGCATTCTTTCTGACAGCAAGCAGAGGGTTTCTATAGGTTTCTAGAGGATTTCTATACAGTCAGAATCCTTTTTGCAACCAGAAGAGTCACCCTCTTCTGGTTGCAAAAAGGATTCTGACTGTATAGAAATCAGTGATATGCCGTCAGGGCCAGCAAGGCCTTCTCTGCTGGCCTAAACTTTATCAGAATTACTGATTTTTGTTGTAAAATTTTCCCATTAATCTTTTTACATTATTCACAATTGTCTATTCTCTTCATTTAATAGTGTCTCTGGGCTGTGGTGCCGCCAGCAGTGTATGTTTATATTAGAGCTTTTATCCAATCATATTTCAGCCATCATGTGTTGCCAGGATCGAAGAAATCTGCCCTGAGGCCTTCAGAATCAAAAGTGCAGGCGCCTGTAGCTTAAAATGTGTTGCAATGAAACTGTTGCTTTAACCAATCTGATTTAGAGTTGGTGGTCCCAGGGCCAGCTAGCTAGCGTTCGATAACGTCAGCACTTTCACGTTCTCTGATTGGATGGTCAGAGAGCTAAGCCAAAGCTAGCGGTTCCTATCTGTAGCGACCTGCACAAGCTAAAACGTTATTGTAAAGGTATTACTTTTTTTCCCCTTCTAGTTAAGCAAGCAGACATTTTCAGCCCTACAGAGAATTAAAACTTATGTCACAAACACTGGACAGATTTGATGGACACACTTTCATCTACAGTATATATTGCTTGTTCTCACCTGATGGTCCACAGTCCCAGAAGAGGCCCAAACAAACCTCATTTCCTGTTAATAATGTTCCTGGTGTATGTGTGTTTAGGTCTCTTGATATTATTGTGTTTAGGCTGAGATTATATTCTCTGGGTATGCAATAGCCTTATCATTGTAGACTGGAGTAACCACAAGTTCTACAATCTGTTTTACAAACTATCTTGTCTTTAATATATTTCATGTTCAAAAACACTTGCAGGGATTCAAGAAAAGGGACGTTCTGTTCAGGGTTGTTCTCTTTAGCATCCAGAACCTATTTTACTGGTTCAACAATAATCAAGTTTTCCTTGTAAGACTCAGACTCAACCTGGGAATTGTGCTTCTGAAAAATATTAACTCGAATGACATCAGTGTTGGGAATCAAGAAAGCCATAAGTGTGAAGCTCTAGCAAAAATCATTGACTGCTGTGTTTGGTTAAGATGTTTTCACTTTAACACAGCTGCTGCAAAAGTGGGTTAATTTACATTTGGAATGTCTTTTGGGCCATCAACACTGCAATCTAGTTATGCATTAGAGTTGGCCTCATTTCTGTCCTGTCTTCACCTTAAATGCTCTGATTCCGGGGGGGGGGGGCATTGAAAGACTTACTTATTTAAAATGAAACAATGAACACAAATTGTGGATTCTGCAATTGTAGAATGTAAATATTCTAGAGATATTTATTTTAAAGTTAAAGTCTGAAAACATACAACCTAGTTTTTCTTCAGGTGCAGTGATGTGAGCCCAGTAATTCCTTCCAGAAACAAGACTCTTAAAAGGACATGGCAAGGAAATGGCACCTAAATGTACAGCTCTCTGATTCATAATTACGAATTCTAGTGCGATGCAATCTAATCAAATGGATTTCTTTAAGTTGGACGGCCAGTTTCTAAAAGCCAGTGTCCCTTTATCTTTTGTCACACATATCAACATGCAACACACTCTAATTTACACTAACATACTCTAATTGAATTTCCCTTCTGGGATGAATAAAGTATTTTTCATTTCATTTCATTTACAAGATTTTGTGATGTTCTGGGAAAAGGAAACATTTTAATCTGATGATAAAGAACAAAATTGATTCTTTATATTTTAGTAGAATTACAAATGATTTTATTTTGTTTACTTTGGCGAGGACTAACATTTTGAATTTACAGTGCCACACCCCAGGACTCCTCAACTGATCTACTAAAATATCCATCTACCCAGCACTGCCATGCCACGAACAGAGCATTTAAAAAAAAAAAAAAAGTTTTTTAATCATTCTTACAACCAAAACCTGAGCATACAGCGAGAGCACTGACTCAAGGGGACATGCAGTGTCTGAGTTATTTGTCAATCTGCAGCAACAAAGAGCAAATGAGAACAAAACAAACAGGACATACTGAAGATTGTGATTGTGAGGCTGATGGCATTTCTTTCATGGAAGCAGTTAACTGGTATGTCAAAATGTAAATAACACTATGTTATTTTTGGATGTAAATTTCCACTGCAGTTATATTCACCCACAAAAAATGTCAGTGTGGTGATGGACTGCAGCACCACACATGCATACAAATCACTGCAATGGTGCATCATGTATTTAGTTAAAATAACTTCATATGGAGACACGACATACAGCAGAAGCTCTGTCAAAGTGCAACGGCAGCAAGAGCAACAATCTACAACTAATAATACTTAAAAACTCTTGGATATGGATTTATAGTCCTCCCTTAAACTGTGGACAGCTGAAGAAAAACTAAGTCATATGCAGCATTGGGATGAATGATGTCGGCTGAACCGGGTCGGACCTGCAGGGGGCGGTATCACACCAAGGCGCCTCAAAACTGCCCTAACGCGAAGAAAAAGAAGAAGAAAACAGCATGCTCGTCAGCGTGAGTGAAATTTGCAGTTGAACGGGCAAGGGACAGACGAGACAAACCAACCAGCAATGCTGTCGGTAAATCTCCTGCGCACATTACGAGGCTGCGGTGTTCCGCGGTCGTTCTCGAGCCTCCGGCCGGCGGCGTTGACATACTCTGCGCGGCTCTCCGTGTCCGGTGTCAGAGGAGAGCAACCGCTAACGCTCCACGCTGTCACAAGGTCATTCCCCATCTTACACAAGGTATCTCACGCACACCACAAACACACGGTCATGGATAGTGTGTCCAGCCCGTTGTTGTGTTACTGGACATGTTTAAAGGACACGAACAATGGCCAAACCCGTCAGAACGAGCTGTCCGGTAGCTCGCTCACCTCGTGCTGAGGGAATTCATGCAGGGCCTTCCACATCTAGTCCTGCGCGGCCCAGTTTAACAACAACAGCTCCCC
Organism: Stegastes partitus; assembly: GCF_000690725.1. Taxonomy (NCBI): domain Eukaryota; kingdom Metazoa; phylum Chordata; class Actinopteri; family Pomacentridae; genus Stegastes; species Stegastes partitus. The sequence continues at coordinate 57,204 of NW_007579952.1, forward strand.
TCAGACATATGATGTGTTACATTGTTGGTTTAGAAACCCGTTAAAGTGACGGTATTCTGTCATTCAGACACAGGTCACTTCAACGTTTTGTTCCTTAGAGCTCCTTTCAGACAAACCCACCACAGGAACGCTCGCGATATTTGTCATTCACGCGATACTGGACAGTGATTTGTAATACATGACAATTAACAAATTAGCAAAAGATGAAACTAAACTAACAGTTGCCGATCAAGCTGTCTAAATAACTGACAGCCCAGTTTGTTTATGAGTTCCTAAATACTGAAACTTAATAATGTGGGATGACAATCTCACTACTACTTTACCAACAGTAAATAAATGCCCCCTTTAACAAATGATTTAACGGCAGCTGACAAACTGTGACTCTGTGAATGACAGCTCACCTGTCTGAGGTGAAGAAAAGTTTCCAGTGTGATTTACGAATAGATCCTGATCAGTCTCCATGACCGTTCTAATGTATAGGATAAGGAAGGAAATTACTATTGGTTTGCCAATAGCACTGGAGATGCTCATTTGGATACTACAGCTGTCTGGAGCTGCAGGTATTTAATAAACAAAGAGGAAACACTCATAAGCCAACTTGATCTGCATCCTCAACACTAGTACTTTTCTTTTATACTTAAACATTTCCAGTGTGACAACTACAAAACAACAGAAAGTTGATTTTACTGTATTTTGTTTGTCAGATGTTCAGACAGTCAGGCAGAAGATTTTTTTCACAACAACAACAACAGTTATGCCATAAGTTAAACCTCTATGAGACATTTAGCTGCTGTTGACATGGCGTATTGTGTATGATTGCAGTTACACATGAACTGGGAGGAGTATGACTGCATTATATGGAGTGCAGTTTATATGATAAAAGCCACTTTGTGGCAGAGATGTACAGTGCATCTGGAAAGTATTCACAGCACTTCCCTTTTACTACGTTTTGTTATGTTACAGCCTTATTCTAAAATGGATTAAATTCATTTTTCCCTCAAAATTCTACACAAAATACACCATAAGGACAACTTGAAAAATGTTTTTTTTTTAGATTTTTGCAAATTTATTAAAAAATAGAAAACTAAGAAATCAAATGTACATAAGTATTCACAGCCTTTGCTCAGTATTTAGTTGATGCATGTTTGGCAGCAATTACAGCCTCAAGTCTTTTTGAATATGATGTCACAAGCTTGGCACACCTATCTTTGGGCAGTTTTGCCCATTCCTCTTTGCAGAACCTCGCAAACTCCATCAGGTTGGATGGGAAGCATCAGTGCACAGCCATCTTCAGATCTCTCCTGAGATGTTCAATTGGATTTAGGTCGGGGCTCTGGCTGGGCCACTCAAGGACATTCACAGAGTTGTCCTGAAGCCACTCTTTTGAGATCTTGGCTGTGTGCTCAGGGTTGTTGTCCTGCTGAAAGATGAACCGTCGCCCCAGTCTGAGATCCAGAGCGCTCTGGAGCAGGTTTTCATCCAGGATGTCTCTGTACATTGCTGCATTCATCTTTCCCTCAATCCTGACTAGTCTCCCAGTTCCTGCCGCTGAAAAACATCCCCACAGCATGATGCTGCCACCACCATGCTTCACTGTAGGGATGGTATTAGTCTGGTGATAGGCGGTGCCTGGTTTCCTCCAAACATGACGCCTGGCATTCAAGCCAAAGAGTTCAATCTTTGTCTCATCAGTCCAGAGAATTTTGTTTCTCATGGTCTGAGAGTCCTTCAGGTGGATTTTGGCAAATTTTGGGCGAGCTGCCGTGTGCCTTTTACTCAGGAGTGGCTTCCGTCTGGCCACTCGACCATAGAGGCCTGATTTATGGATTACTGCAGAGATGGTTGGCCTTCTGGAAGGTTCTCCTCTCTCCACAGAGGAACGCTGGAGCTCTGACAGAGTAACCTCTCTTGGTCCCCTCTCTGACTAAGGCCCTTCTCCCCCAATCGCTTAGTTTAGATGGCCAGCCAGCTCCAGGAAGAGTCCTGGTGGTTCCAAACTTCTCCCATTTGCGGATGATGGAGGCCACTGTGCTCATTGGGACCTTCAAAGCAGCAGAATTTTTTCTGTATCCTGCCCCAGACTTGTGCCTCGAGACAATCATGTCTCTGAGGTCTACAGACAGTTCTTTCGACTTCATGCTTGTTTTGTGCTCTGACATGCACCGTTAACTGTGGGACCTTATATAGACAGGTGTGTGCCTTTCCAAATCATGTCCAACCAACTGAATTTGCCACAGGTGGACTCCAGTTAGGCTGTAGAGACATCTCAAGGATGAGCAGTGGATGCACCTGAGCTCAATTTTGAGCTTCATGGCAAAGGCTGTGAATACTTATGTACATATGATTTCTTAGTTTTTTATTTTTAATAAATTTGCAAAAATCACAACAAAAAAACACTTTTTTCAAGTTGTCCTTATGGTGTATTTTGTGTAGAATTTTGAGGGGAAAAATGAATTTAATCCATTTTGGAATAAGGCTGTAACATAACAAAATGTGGTAAAAATGAAGCGCTGTGAATACTTTCCAGATGCACTGTACACACTCGCTCATAAGAAAATCCCATTACATTGCTAAACATATACATGCAGACAAAACAAACAAACAAATAAGGTTTTATTGTGTGTTTTTCTTCTGCGTTTTTTTTGTAGGTGCAGTCCTACTGTCCGTCCATCCGCTGTCTCTCCACGGCGCCCCACTCCAGTCAGGGGAACCTCATTTACTCTGGCAGCCTGGGCAGTTCTATTCGGGGTCAGTTAATGTGTCACATCTTAAGTTTTGCTGAAATTGTATCACACCATATGTCTTGGTTACAGGTGTCTAAGATCAAAAATGATCCAAATCTCACACACTGTCCATCATTTGATTTCACCTTGACAGCTCAACATTTCAATCCCCATGCCTTCATCAGGCAAAATTCAAGCAAATCAAATTCATTTTTTTGTTTATACTTTGCCTAATATTGATAAAAAATATTCATAATTGGTTTAATAATTATCGGTTTGGGGTTAACAGATGAGTGTACCACCAATTCATTTTCATTCTTTTAGGAAATCAGTTTTTTGTGATACCTTGTTGTATGTTAAATTTCTCCACAACGTGCAGCCTTAACTGCAGTGACAAAGTGTGTCATTCAGTTGTGTATACAGTCCTCCTCAAATTTATTCATACCCTCTCATTAAAGACGGAAAAAAACAGCTGTCGCTGAAAAAAGTTAAAATTGACAAAAGTAATAATAAATAAAATAA
>NW_007579952.1:62060-74325 GCF_000690725.1 Stegastes partitus
TGCAATGCAGGCCACCAGATGTCACTGTGTCAGCTGGTGGCTACAAGTTGTAGTGGCAGCTTCATTCATAAATAGATACTTGTAAGATATGAATGAATTGAGATTAGTTTACCCATCCTGGATGTCTTTTCAAAACACATCAACTTACCACACCACCAGAATATCACCAGTACTGCCTACCAGTGTCTTTTCTGTTAGATACTTCTATTTCATGAGTTTAGCATTGAATACCTAAAAGGAGTTGTGTCTATCCTGAAGGCAGAGCAAAATTGTAAATAAAATAATGATATTACAATAGGGATCTTAGCCAGTATCAGGGTTGTTTCAAGCAGGAGTCAGCAACCCGTGGCTCCGGAGCTGCATGTGGCTCTTTCATAACTCTGCTGCCGCTCCTTGTGACTTTGGAAAATAAACACTGAGTCTTAAATTTTAATTTATTTTATTTTAGTTCATTATTTTTTAAAAATGTAATTCCAAATTTGAAGATTATGATGATCTTGTAACATTAAAATAAAATACGTTTCATTTTTTGTCGCTCAAAATATGCGTCACCCGAAGGCACAGGCAGTGTTGCCAACTTAGCGACTTTCTCGCTAAATCTGACGACTTTCCAAACCCTCCTGGCAATGTTTTTTGGTCAAGAAGGACAAGCAACAAATCTAGCAACGCTGTATGGTGTTATTGGAGACTTTTCTGATATTTTGAGACTCTGACGTGACAACACGTATCGTTGTGCAGTTACTGTCCTCAGCCAGCAGTGATGCTGTCGTGAGCTCCTCCCGTCCCAAAGCGCTCACAGGTGGTCAGGAGTCTGGTCAGCAGTCCCAGCTGCAGTCAGCAGGACAACCAGACGTCATTTTTACTCTGCTGCCGGTGGATAATTTAAGTTCGACTTTTTACTTCATATATACAAGTAGGATTCAAATAGAGTCGGCTGGGATAGGCTCCAGGCTCCCCGCGACTGTAGTGAGGATTAAGTGGTGTATACATAATGGATGGATGGATTCAAATAGACATTGAGTACTTTTTTGAAAGCACCCTTCAACCTGGCATCTTTTTATTCTGAGTTCAAAATGGTTTTGTTGCATGGAGAAATACATTTTTGCTTTCTCTGTAGCAGTTCATTGATTTTATAGATGCAACACACTATAGTTTTTTATACATAGCATAAAGGTTAAAAAATGATATATGCAGTGTTATCTTCATTTTAGATGTCAAAAATGGTTTTATGGTTCCTGGTGTTTTCTGTTCTGTGTGAAACGGCTCCTTTGAGTGTTCAAGGTTGCCGACCCCTGGTATAGAGGGACAAATGATTAATGCTCTGATTTTTGCTATTAATGATATATATATATATAATGATATATTAATGATATATATATCCACACTAACTTTTTCATTTAGATAGTAGAACTGACTGTCTTCTGTGTTGTGCTGTTGCACTGACATTAGCATATAGAAGTAAACAACATTACTAGAATGCAAAATAAAACCAGTAAAGTTCTTAAAAGGCATTAAATCATCCCAAATATGTACACTTTGTAGGGGATTCACTGTTGTGTGTAACAAAGTTTTTTAATAATGGTTTTTAAAAAACAACAAAAAACATGGCTACACCAACATAAACACCTGTCAAGTTTTCCCTTCATCTGTCACCTGTCTCTTCCTCCCCCTGCTCTAGATATACCGTTCTGTAAAAACCTGACATTCTTTGTGAATCTTGTGTTTTTTCAGGGGTGAAGTTTTTTTCTTACAGCACCACTGGGGCCAGCCTCGTCATCATGCCACAAATCCTCCTGAAAAGTGGATTAGGAGTCGAGAGCCTTGCCCTCCAGGTCGCTTTCTGCGTAGTTATCGGCTTCTTTACTTTCCTCACTCCCGTCCTTCTCCACCTCATGACCAAAAACTATGTGGTCCGCCTGTACCACGACGACGCCAGAGACACTTACACTGCCATCACCTACAGTTTCTTCCTCACTGAAAAAAAGTCTGTGTTCCACCAGAGGCAGGTCAGGATTCCAGGTATCAGCAAGATGTTCACCACTTTCTATGCTGGCAATGTCGGATTCCTGGTAAACCCGGACTTGTTCCCCATCCCACATGACTACAACCATCTAATGGGTTATGATAAGCCCTTCAGCTTTAGCACAGATGACATGGACCAACCTGACAAGAGCTGAAAGACTGACTGTGAACGTGCTGAATATGAGAATGCTAGTATACCTCCAACTCCAAACTGGACATACACGCTGCTTTTACCTGGTGGAAACAACATGGCAAACAAAAAAATTCTTCCCTAGAAGTCCAGATGTTTTTTGTCAATAAATTGATGGTTATTTAGTGTTAATAAATTATGACTTTATTACCATGACATGTTTTGTTGGTCTCAGATGATGTGTCATCACCACTCACATTCACAAGGTACAAAAGTGCTGTCACTTGTAGACGTGACGCACATTTTATTCATAATTATCCATTTTTAAATATTCAGTTATTTGTCACGACTGTCAGGCAGTGCTGGATATCATTCAACAATAATTATGTTCTTATGTGCAGCAACTGATATGATGCCAGTACAAATGCCAACACAATGGAATTATCTGTAAGTGACAAAAAATAGTTCCTTTTTAATTTAACAAAAGTAGGCAAATACTTAACACAAGCTGTTGTAAAATGCTGCAAGGTGGTGCAGTTGGTTAGCACTGTTGCCTCGCAGCAAGAAGGTCGCCGGTTTGTGTGTCCCCCCCCCCCCGACCTTAGTGAGGATTAAGCGGTGTGTATGGATGTTGTAAAATAATTATGACCTCTACCATTCTCAGAGCAGGGTTGTTGGGCCAGCCAATCATAGCAGGATAAAAGGATAAGAGAAAAGTGTGAATCTGAGCAAGCATTGATTGAGGTGGTGACACAGACACTAAGTGTTGATTAGATTCCAATGATGTGAAACATCTTTACCAAGCACAAGTTCAAATGAAGATTGATACTGAACAGGATCTCAGAGTCTAGATGCTGGTGATGGGGGAGCAGATGCAGCAGCTGGCTAATGAGGGGAGGCTCCCTGGACACCCAGGAGGTGTAGGTGGGGAGGAGGTTGGTTATGCAATAGGTCTAAAAGACAGAACTGCAGTCGTTTGTAAAAAACAGCAACTGATTGGTTTAGAGAATCCAGACACAAAGATGATTGGTCCTGTATAGTGATGTTGATATCTCACAGCACCTGATGGTCCAAGTAAAACACTTTGCATTTAACTTGAACAGTTTCTGTTTAAGTTTGTGGCTGTATTATTTGGCTGTGCTTTAAATGTGAGAAATGTGGTGCATTTGAAAGATGAAGATAGAGGATACGACAAAGCTGAGTAAAGCCCTGTGCAAATCACTAAAGCATTAAATGAAGTTGTAACAAGGCTGAAAAAAAGTTGTATTTTCAAGCTATCCAGTAACTCAAGCATGTTACATTCACGTGATGTATCTTCTGAATCACACACCGTGCTGTACATTTAGACACACGTCATTGCCTTTGTTTTGTATAGTTTAATGACCTTGGTTTTGTTGTCATTATGTCCATCCATGGTTGCCTAGAATACATATATGCCGCTTATAGCTGGATTTTAATGTGCCTTACATTAGCATGTTGAAATTCACATCACAGATTCCAACTACCTGTTTTTAGATGGTGTCTTTTTCATCTTCAAAGCCAATCTGGTAGCTAGCATGCTTAATTTGTTATTTTACTGATCCAAGAGCTGCATCTTGATCCTAACACAATGGTAGATAACGCAAAAGTCAAACAAAACGACCACTCACCATGCGGTCACTGAAAGTGAAAAGTGACTGTAAAATGAGTCTTTGTATCTAACAGATCTTTGGCATGCATTATAAGCTAGACATCACAAAGCAGAACAGGTTTAAGGTAAAACATGTGTTTTTGTTCTTTTTTAAAAGTTAAATAAATGTAGCAGTTGCTTTCAGAACGGTACCTCTGTCATTGGCTGTGAACCATCAGCTTATAATTGGATACCACCTGTGGTCTTCAAATATCAATAAACCAATGCTGGATGTCTCAGATGTATGCATTGTCCCATTAGAACCTTTGAAGGAAGATCAGTCTCAAACTTTTAAAAAGAGAGATCCTGATCCATCTGAACTGCAGCTTGCAAAAATGTTTGGAGCAAGGGAATAAACTGCAGGGCAGGTATAGTTGTTGCCCAAGAGTCGGAAGTTGGTTTGCCTGAGTTTGGGGAAATTTATCTGATGTGCTTTTGCAACACAAATTGTTTTTTGTTTTGAAACTGCTGTATGGATGATGAACATCCTGGGACACTTAATGAGAGCCTCAACTTCCTGAACCCAAGGCTTAGGGTTAAAGTTTGACCAAGTTGCAGAGGTTCTCATGAAGCATCCATGTTTACCAGAAATAGAGCTTTAGCCACTGACAAAAGGGAATGGAAGATCATTCTCAGATACAAGTTGTTCAACTCGTGCACTCATCTTGTGAAAGCAGGACGTCCTGAAGTACCTGAAAATGTGTCACTGTGAATCTAGGGAATGCAAGGAGTAACAAAAGCTGAAATTTAAAATAGGTAAAAGGAAGAGGAATTGACTAAAGTAACAACATATATTTATTTACAATCAAAGTCAAGATAACAGTAAATGAAAGTGAGCTTCTTCCCAAAAAGTGAGGAGGCTGGTCTGCCAGGTCAGAGAATGCACATGCCTGGCTGAACTGAGAGCAAAGACCATCTCACAGCTCACTAACATGGCCCACTGGCAACCGTGAGTAGGGCACCCAGGTTTTGAAAGCCCTCATTACTGCACAGCCACAGGTGCCCTTGGCCCTCACACACAGACTGCTTCACAGGTTGTGTAACCTTGAGAGAGGGAGAGAAAAGAACACACCCACAAAACCTACCCACACACACACTCAGCACTGATGACTGTCACACCTCTAAAGCATAAACTAGACGGGAATCATTGTCCTGACTTTGATATTAAGAAACTAAAGCGTGGTGAAATAGCTTGCATTAAGAAGACAAGAAATAACTTTTGATTTTCCTATGATCAAAAATGTACAAGAGTGATGTCAGCTCTCGTAAATGCAATAGAGATAAGTAGGAATTAGAAGTTCTGGTGTAATAAATGTTGCGTGTATGTCAGATGACCATGCCATCAACAAATGCTCTTAAGTTGCTTCAGATCAAGGAAGAGTTCAACTTGACCTACTCTCTGCAAAAAATTGTAAATCTGCAAAAGGTGCAATTCTGCTTTGATGATATTTTGATAAGAAAGCCAAGTGGTAGCTTTAAGGTCTGTACTCTGAACTTGTATTTTAGTATTTTATTAGTAAATTATTGACTGGCATGTCAATCTTCATCACTGTTTTGAAGTAATATACAGTGTGACGCTCAGCTTCCTCCCTTCATAGTAGAGCTGGAAACCACTATCTGATCTGCCCACATGGGGGAGACAGCGTGCCTTTATTAAAAATGTTTATATTGGCACATATTAAATCAGTTTCATTCAGTTTTATTTATATAGTGCCAATTCACAACACATATCTCATAGCACCTAACTTAGTTAGGTTAAGTGCTATCCAGCGCATCAGAGGTTGAGTCAAATATAAATTATCTAGAAAAAACAGTCATCATGAATAAATATACTAATTTAAAAAACACAGAAAATAGCAAGCTTTTTATTTATTTTTATTTTTCTTAGCAATACAGGGAACTTCAGTCTATATACATATTTATTTATATGTTAACATCTTATCACAAGAATAAGCAGAACGTTGAGCAGCTTTGTCGTCTGTGAAAATAGACTTTTGTATGTGAAACAGAATAATGACATTCATTTCTATCAGGCACCAACAACGGATTTTTTCTAATTTCTACGTCATACAGCGTCCCACCGTCATGGTTCTACATAATCTCCTCTACAGAATTAAGAGAAGCAATAATGGTGAGATACACATAAAAACACAACTTCATGATACACTTTTCCTAAATATAATGGATAGTATAAAAATGATTATATCAAATGATGAAAGATCTTGATAGCAGTCCCCTGGATTACATAATTTTTTGACCGTTAAAACTTCTCAGAGACAGTATGGGATTCTGAGTATAGTGTCAGGTAGTGAATGTGTTCTCTACCTCTGGGATTCTTATTTGTGGGATCCTTCCTATTAGCACTTTTCAATTTAATTTATTGATAGAACATTGAAAGAACAGTGTTACCGAATCACATTCAAAACCTGAACTCAGAAAGAATAAGTCATGGTTCAAACCTCAGCGATCACAGCATATGCACTATGCTACACTATACAATTATTTTGCAATGCTGCTAATTATACTGCACGAACATAAATAGTTACAGCCCATGGAAATAAAAAAATAAAATAATACATTATAGAAATGTTCTCTGGCTGCAAGGTGGCTCAGTGGCTAACATCGTTGTCTCGCAGCAAGGTCACCGGTTCACGTCCCGGTGGGGACACCAGGATCTTGCTGCATGGAGTTTGCATGTTCTCCCCGTGCAGCGTGGGTTCTCTCCGGGTTCTCCAGCTTCCTCCCACAGTCCAAAAACATGCTGAGGTTAGTTGGTGATTCTAAATTGTAGCTGTGAATGTGAGTGTGCTTGGTTGTCTGTCTCTAAGTGTAGCCCTGTGATAGACTGGTGACCTGTCCAGGGTGTCCCCTGCCTTCACCCTAAGCCAGCTGGGATAGACTCCAGCCCCCCGTGACCCTAGTGAGGATTAAGCGGTGTATAGATAATGGATGGATGGATTATATGTATGAGATGTAGTTCAACAATATAACAATGCAGAACACTGTACGATAAAATATACAATGTGAAAGATTTAATTTAGCTTCTTTTAGTTGCACTAATGAATGACTTTGAAGACACATTGTTGATTACATGCATTTAGGGGAAGCCTGCCTCAGCTGATTCATACTGTAGTGACCCTGCAGTTTATGTTGCACTGTTACTAGACAGGTTCATTGTTGTGCTGTTACTGAAGGCAGTTTGTGTGTATGTGTATGCGAATGTGTGGGGACGAGGAAGAGAGGGGGCGGAGGAACGTGAGATGGATGTGAGCGTGCGGGTGCACTTGTGGAGTGAGAACGCGCGTGAATGTGACCTGAGAGTTACCGAGACGCATAGGCTTAGGTTTGGTGTTCTTTTTTGGTGTGGTTACGACCGACAGTAACTGTGTTCTAGTTTTGTTGAGCATTAAAGAACGCAACAACGTTGACAGCGTCTCCTGCCTCTTTCTTCGTCCAGCCGGACGTTACAATACTGTAGTAGTCCCTCATTTATAATGTTGGAATTATCATTAAAAAAAATAAATAAATAAACCACATTCAGATGATATCATAAGATTGCAACATACAGAGTGAAACACACCAAATATGTTGGCAGTGCAATTTAAAATACATTGTCACTGAATGGAATGCACAGCAAGTGTAACATACATCTACAAGCATCTCAGAGCAACAATCATCAAATGCATCAGTTATACTGAATAATATGATTAAACATCAACTTATGGTGCATGATGACATGAGTCATCATTCTTTTCTTGGGACCTTCCACTGTACTGAGGAAAAGTTACAAATACAATTCTCTCCTCAAAAGTATAACAAAAATGTGATGTTAGTGATAAAGGTTAGATCCCGATCAATCAGAGAATCATTTATAATTCTAAGTAATTAATGAAGTTACCATTTTGTTGTCCATTCATTCATTATCTATACACTGTTTAATCCTCTGTGGGGTGGCTTGAGCCTATCCCATCCAACTTAAGATGAAGTCAGGGTACATCCTGGACAAGCTGCCAGTCCGTCACAGGGCCACACACAGACACACAACCAAGCACACTCACATTCCTCGTCCTGATTTGGTTTTGCACTAACATTGTACCATAAAGTAAATTTCATGTTTTGAACCCATATCAGACAGAACTGCCTCATAAAAATGAAGCTTATAAGGTACCAATTGCTGGTGTCATTATTCTGTACATTTTAGAATGTGCAATTAAAATTGACCTCACAAGGGTAAGTTAAGGCAAAAAACACATATGCAGTGTGACTGTGATAGGAAGCTTCACTGGTCCATGTTAGGCAAATCAAGAGGATAACTTGCAAAGTAAATTATGAGCAGAACATTTTTTCCTGTTTGTTTTCCCCTGTGTTTCTGTGCTAGGCCCCTGTGGAAGTGTATCAACACAAAAAGGGAAGTTGCTGCAAACTATCTCTGGAGGATCTGCTCTTGATTTAAGGGGGTTACACTGCTTACATTAGAAGCGCGAAAGGGATCTTGGAGCAGACAGTACGAACAAGGGGCATAATGAAGGCAAGCAGCGACTGGGGGGTTGATCCTTTGACTTCCTCTTTTAAAACTACAAAAGTCATTTCACAGAAAAGTCTAATCAGTGTGGTTGACAGGTAAAATTATCAGAGGATCAGAGTTCGCACCACCATGATTAAGACCAGGACTGAAGAAAGGGAAGAGTTTCTCAGTGAAACAACAATCAGTGAAGGAGGAGAGATGGACTGCTTCATCTACATCATAAAAAGAGACCAGTCCCTCCTCATAACTCACAAAAACTCCCACCCTCTGTGGCCTCAAGTTCAGACTGAGACTGACAACCGGACTGCTCAGAGCTAGATACTCACTTCCATTCCTCAAACCCACAGCCCAGTAGCCATTCACAGGGCTTAGTGGGATTATTCCCTTCCTGTTCACTGACTCTTTGGCTACTCCTAGAGTCCAGTCTGTCTTCCCTGTAACCTGAACCTCATAGTAAAATCTTCCAGAAGAGAAACTCTGCTGTGCCAACACATTGTTGTAAAGAGAAAATCTCTCTTCGTTGTCTGGCAGGTCCCTCCTTACCTCACCACACCTAACTTGCTTCCCATCATCAGACAGGATGAGCCAGGGATTAGCTGTGTTAGGTTCAAGAATCAGATCTACAGCATAATGTTGGACCCTCCTCAGTCTGGCTACACGAAGCAGCTGCTCCTTCTCTCTGCCAAGTGTCTCCTCCAGCTTAGCTACAGCTTCCACCACTGTCCCCTCATATAGCGGTGGACAGACACTGACCGTTGTCCAGTTCTTGGTGTGCAGGGCAGTGCTTGTGCTTGTGAAGTTTTGGAGGAGGTGAAGATGGTCCTCAGTGCATGAGAGCTGCTGCACCTCAGCACTTCTCTTTATCAGTACAGAGATTTCTTGCTCCAGCTCTGTGATGTAGCGGTCTGCTTCGTCCTCTGTCCTCTTCTGCCTCTCTTCAATCATCTCAATGAGCTCGTTCAGATCTCTCTCTGCAGTCTGCATCAGAATGGTGAAGATCCGAACACCGTTTGCAATCTCTGTCTCTGCGTCTTTCTTACTGTGTATTTTCAACAGTTTAATCCTCTGACACCTAAGCTGTCTGTGCTGGATCATCTGCTGGATGTTAGCCTCTGCCTGCTCCAGCTCAGCCTTCTTTTCTTCATATTCATCTTTCAGAGAAGCAATGTTGTGTGACACATGTTCTGTAACGGTGCACTGTGAGCACACACATGTCTGGTCAGTCTTACAGAACAGCTCCAGTGGTTTTTTGTGCTTCGTACACACCCTCCCTTCCATGTTCTCCACAGGATTTGTCAGCAAATGTGTTCTCAAGCGATCAGATGTCTGATGAGGATCCAGATGAATAACGCAGTAGGACGCGAAACAGGTCAGGCATGATTTCACAGCCCTAAGTTTGGTTCCAGTGCAGACGTCACAGGGGATTTCTCCTGGTTTGGCAACTTGCATCTCTGAGACATCGCTTCCTTTCTGTTTCACCGACTGCTTGAACTCAGCAGCCATCTCAGAAATGAAAGTATTGACAGGCAGTTCAGGTCGTGTTGTAAATTGTTTTTTACACATGGGACACTGGCATCGAGCACTGTTAACATTCCAGTGTTGTGTAATGCAGTTTTTGCAGAAGTTGTGTCCACATGGTATCGTGACAGGATCAGTAAAAACATCCAGACAGATGCAGCATAGAAACTGCTCTTCAGACAGCACACAGCTGGTTGCTGACATCCTGATTCACCGAGAACACTAGTAAAAAGTAAAGTGAAAGTAAAAGTGAATGAATCTTCGACACAGTATAATATTATAACATATGTTTTAAATTACTGGTATACTTGAAACACTAATTAGATATTTACAATAGTCTTCATGTAAACATGTAAAGTATATTGTCTAGTATGGTGGTGTCAGTACGTGTGTGTGTGGGTGAGTCATGTGTGTGTTAATGGTGATGTTTAACAGGTAACTATAACTGATCCTACCGTGTGAGTTGAAGAAATGCTGAAGGAGAAAAGCCTGATGATCTTAATGAAGTCTTAATGCCCAAATACAGAAACTCATGTTGGTTGCAGTTCAGCAGTTGCCCCGAGCTACTCTGGGTTATAAACAAGGAAGTATCTGAATTACTCCCCCTCTATTCAGTGCTGCTCCACCTCCTGCTACTGAACTGTGTGTGTGTGTGTGTGTGTGTGTGTGTGTGTGTGTGTGTCCTACCATATTAAAGAACTTGGATTGTTTTTAGCTTCCTGCTTGTAACGAAAATAAATTTTATAGGTTTTCTGTTCTTGTTTTATACACTCTGAGACATTGTCGTAAAATGGTACATTTCTGTTTTGAACAGACGATTGTGACTGTATCTTTTAACTTGAGCTTTTAGATAAAGAGTTTAATACATGAGACTTAACTACACTAGTTTCTGTGATATTGTAATTAAAAAGGGACCTTTCTGACTTGAGTGTTGACTTGCTGACCTTGTACATTCTTTGGTTTTAACTTCTTGGCTGTCTGGATTTGCAGTCTTTGAGGTGTTCTGCTTATTCATATTTCCATACTTGCTTTTCAAACTAATGATCTCGTCTTTCAGTTCTTAATTTCTCTTTGTTTCTTTTCAGTTTAATTGAATTGAATTCAATTTTATTTAGATTACACAAATTTACAGCATATGTCATCAAGGTATACACCTTACAAATTTTGAAGCTGATTTTGGGTGCCCCATGAGCAAGCAGTCAGCAATGATGGGAAGGAACCAAGATAAGATAAGACAAGATAAGACTTAATTCATCACCATAGGGGAAATTCAGGCATTGCAACAGCACAAGACAGTGGCACACAAAGAATACAATAGTGATTGCCTCACTGTCCTTTGAGATGAAGGCCCTCTTCTTGATGTTAAGAAGGCTTTTAGTCTCCTTATTAATCCATGGCTTATTGTTTGGAAAGCAGTAAAACCTTTTTGGATGTTACAATGGTGTCCTCACAGAACTGTATGTAGTCCGTTATGCAGGGAGAGACCCTCAGTGTCCTTACCATGGTCCTCCTGAACCAGCTCCCAGTCTGTGACATTGAAGCACTCCTGGAGGGCCTCCTCGGTGTCCCGAGACCAGACCTTCACATACCTTGAACTGGCCACTTGTTGTTTCACCAGTGGCCTGTAGGTGGTTTCAAGGTGTATCAGGTTGTGGCCAGAATCTCCAAGAGGTGAGAGAGAAGAAGAGCTGTATGCCTCCATCACGGCATACAGCAGGTCCAAGATTTTATTCCTTTCGTTGCACACTGTCCATACTGGACAAAGGGGCAAAGGCAGGGGACACCCTGAACAGGTCACCAGTCTATTAGAGGGCTACACAGAGAGACAAACAAGCACACTCACATTCACACCTTAGAATCACCAATTAATCTCAGCATGTTTTGGAAGGAAGCTGTGGGAGGAATCTGGAGAAACCAGAGAGAACCCACGCTGCATGGGGAGAACATGCAAACTCCACGCAGACAGATCCTGTCCATCCTGGGAGGCGACGGTGCTAACCACTGAGCCATCTTGCAGCCCCTGTCACATTCAGTTCAGTCCAAAATTAACCTTCATGCATTGCACGGAAAGGAACGATTATGCAAACCTTAAATTATAATAATGACATCCTTTATGCTATTAAATGAAAAAAATAAAAATAAAAAAAATAAAAAACCCCTGACACTTAACCAAACACATACAGATGCACATATGTATGTAGAACATTTTACAGCATGTGACCTGAGTGTTGTGCACTTGTCTGTGTAAACTGTTGAGTGCACAGTGCTGAGAAGTATATTACTAGTTTAATTACATTTTCTAGTGAAGTTCAGGTAGTGTTGGTGTTGTCAAAATCTGTTAACATTGTTGTATCCATAGATGTTACCCATAAGGAAAAAAGAGTGATTGTGAGTGAAACCA
>NW_007579953.1:0-37494 GCF_000690725.1 Stegastes partitus
TACATTCAAGACTTGTACACATTTTACAAAGTGAGTCAATGTTTATTGTCACCAGTAAAAACAAACAGCACCTTACACTTTTATTCTTTCACTTCGTTTTTAACCTCCCAAATCTTTTCAAAAATGTTCACTTCTTTAAAAAAAAACATGTTCTTTCTCACCTCTGATTTCATTAATCATTAGGATCATGCTTAAGAGTATTCTAGAACATCTTTACTTCTGAGCAGAAATCCAACTTGAGAAAGTAAATCAAATCCAGGGAAACGCAACTCAAAAAATGTCACAACAGCTTTGATCAGTTGAAGAATATCAGAATGACAACACCTGCAAATACTGTACAGTACCACAAAGACAATACAATATATCAGCCACGATGTATCTGTGTGCTGCAGAAACCTTGAAGATCCATGTTGTGCCAGTTTGTATAGTGTGACAGCTGGTGTTATCTCCAGCATGCAGGTACTAGTTTACACTCGTGGGACAAAGACAAAGCACTGCTGATGCTGCATTGATAAATATATCAAAATTGCATAGGTATTATAAAGAAAAACAAATTAAACTTCAGCTTCTTGTTCCACAGCACTTTGGCAGCGATGGTTTCTGCAGGACATGTTAAACATAAAGCTGTTCTGTGCTTCTCATATTCGTCCAATAAAACCACAAACACTGTGTTTTTGGACATTAAACCTATGTTTCTATGACTGATATAGCAATACCAATCTGATCCCACAATTCTAATGTTATCTTTCAGTTTCACACATTCCTTGAACACTAAAACATGCTACTGGAAATACTAAGGACAGCATGTGCAACTTTATACAGTAAACTGTCAAATGTGTATCTGAATCAAATCCACAGATCACACTCTAGAGTGGATTTAGTAACACTTTCGCTTGGCGTAACTTATTGAAAAATGCAGTTGTAGAGCTGAGCAAAACACTTTGGCACACACATAAAAAAAAAAAAAAAATGTAAGAAGGAAATTATTTTAAAAGATTGTTTGGGCTCCAGTTTTCAGACTACAGCCTTCACCCTAAGATTCATGATGGAACGTTCAATGTTTTTTTTTTAGTGTTGACTTGTGCTAAAATGCTTGTTAACAGTCAGGTAAGCTCTGGCCGTGAATCGCCGAACAGTAATACTTAACAGAAGTGGTCACTGTGTAATCGACTACATTGCCTATTCATTGCATGTAGTGTGTCTGAATCTTTAGTGAGAATTGATAACATGGACTTACAACTCAATATTACTATTACTATGTAGTAGAAAACTGCCCGTATGCGTAGTGAATACATAAATGACAGATTCAAGTTTGTGTGGAATGCTTGACGATGACTTGCGTCACATGATTTACAATTGTATCTCTCAATAATTGCATTAATTCTAAGTTCCTTCTCGTGACCAATCAAAAACAAACACTTCAGTCGGACTATATTTAAAATACAAACTCGATGCAACAAAAGTGAACACACCTATCACTGAAACGATAGAGTACAACTGTGACTTCCAATCAGCCTAATTGAATGTACACGGTTCTAAAATGAACAGTGAACACTAAAGCAAGACAAATTGCTAATCATGTTTAATAAGCATAACATTTTCATGTGTCAAGTTTGTTTTCAAAGCTACATATGCAGCTATTATATGTATGAAATTGATATTTTCTCATGGATTTTTGAAGACAGAGTTTTTGGAACTTAGACAAATACAATTTTTCGGTTATTCCCCTGAGAGCTGACCGTTAACTTTCAAGTCCCATGAAAAACAATGCGTCCAATCAAATGCTGTTGAGCCAGATTCTCTTACGGTTACCGTAATTGACCGTTAAATGTGTACCAAAACTTGTGCAAACCCCTAAGAAATGAGTTTTCTTCAAGGAGATGACAAAAAGACAGCAGCTTGGCTTCTCTCTTGTTGGAAACTCACTTCATCCTGTATGAGTGCAAATGTGTTTGTAATACTAACATAGTCAATGTGGAACATGGGACTTGGGTCGTACATTTACTTTATTTTGCTGTATTTTTAAGGGAAAGTACTGAAGTAAATGTCATTTGGCAGCTCTTACAGCTTTATGTCTTCACACTGGAATGGTTTAGTAGTGGATTTCATGACTCATCAAGAAACACACACACCCACACACGCACAACTACTCATCGGTTGTACGAGGGCTCCATCAGCTGATAAAAGCATCTGTGCATCAGTTAGGTTCATCAAAGTGTCTGTTTGAGTTGTATCACATTATCTAGGTTGCGTCATATTTTGTATAATTGTCTCTTTGTGTGTTAAGACCTGAGTGGTGTGCTGTTGGCTTGTTGACCACACCACTCAGAACCGATTCAGTCCGTGAGGTGCAGCTCGTTTTTGTAAGGATTGGTCCTGTATGCTGCTCTCGTCTCAGCCCAGCCTCTGACCGCAGGACAGCAACTCAGGGTTTCTCTTCCTGAAAAACACAGAAATGCAGACACATGAGAAAGATGAGCTTCACTAGCATCTGTCTGATAACACTACAGCTGTTCTGGTGTAACGTCATTTATTTTGGGATACATTTTCTAGTTTGTGTAGCTTTTCAGGAGTCATGCTACATCATCTGTCATGGCCTCTCTCTGAAGTCTACACTGCGCTGTGGTTAATGCTACCGTATCGGGTGTGCACAGAGTCACAGTAATCCATGACTGGACTTTCATGAAGGACAAAAGCCTGGTGCACAGACAACACTCCCAAAAAAGTTGGTGGAGAACAGATTTGTAAGTGCCAGTGCATTTATTAAATCAATGTTAAAGGGTTATTTAGGAACACAGACTCTTATTTCTAATATTTACATCTGAGTAATTGTTTCATGTCAAATTTGATTTTATCAAACAATTCTGAAGGACAGGTATGTGGATGAGTAGCCACAAATTTTATTGTGACAACAGTTGCTCTAGTGCTGTTGGATAATGCTATTGATGCAACAATTTAGGTAAAACTGCAGTTTGTGTCTGCCATTCTTTAAGGCAAGCAGGTAGACATTTTTGTTACCCAAATAAATTACATGGGTATGTGGTGGGGGGCCAGTGGAAAGACCTGCATGGTAGACTGACAGGTGATTCTAAATCAGCACTAACGGTTGTCTGTTTCTTTGTGTTAGCCCTGTGATGACCTGGCAACTTGTCCAAGGTGTATCTAGCCCATAGACTGCATAAAAGATGGACGTAGCTATCGTGACGTCACCCATTGGTTTCTGTACTGAGAAAATGAAGCCAGGGTTTTGCTACTTCCTGGTTGACATCTTGGATTTTTGGAGCCAGTGACGCAAAAATCGTCTGAGGGGGGCGGAGCCATAGGAGCAGCGATTGGTCAGACAGATTGAGAGGCAGGCCCTCTCTGCCCGCCCACATTTACCGCCTTCTGCTCGCTTCATCTGCATGTCGCTGCCGACTGTCAATCAAGCCAGCCACGCCCCTTGCCCCGCAAAATGTTGACAATTTTTAAAATGGCCACCTGATCTCTGGATTTGACCATGAAAACTAATTTTAAAAAAAATCCTGAGCTGTAGGAATGCTGTATTTCTTGATCTGTGATCACTTCTTTTCCAATTCATGTCTATGGGAACCAGGGCTTTTTGGAGCCAGGACTAGCGGACATAGTGATATTGCAGGTTTTTGACACTTCTGGGTTGGCTTCATTTTTCAGGGCCGGTTGCTACGTCCATCTTTTATACAATCTATGATCTAGCCCCTCACCCAATGTCAGCTGTCATTAGTCTGACTTACCAAATGCAGACTTTCAGTATAATCCTGCCATTTCCACATGGCTTTCTCCACCCTTTGTACTATCTGTGTGTGCTACCATTCTCAGAATTCCCTTTGGTACAGGAAACAGTAACATTCCCTGTACAGCACCCTACATGCTGGAAGTAGCACATTTTGAAGAGGATTTGGATCAATAAGCCATTTTCATGCCAGAGCTCAACTCTCTGCATGCAAATGTTCCATCAAAACTATTTACTCACTGCTGTTTTGCAGGAAAACCTTTGTTGCATCCTGGGCTTAGCACTGCCTAACAACCATAAACCAATTACTAACAAGCCGTAGTTTATTCCTATTTATAGCAGAAAGATAGCAACAATGCCAAGCTGATAGGTCTGACTATGCAAGATTACCTACAGGAGAAAGCTGGTAATGCTAATTGGCGGAGAGACGGACTAAGGTTTGGTAAAATTAGTTTGTGTTTGTGCACCGACCTCCAAGATTTATCAAACAGATTTATGTTTATACACAGCTTTATAAATGTGATGAAAAGACAGCATCCCCATACTTCTGTGTTTATGGGTGCACAGAGTCATGAGTTCTATTTTCTGGTAACATATATTTCATGTGGAATTACAGTGGTGGCTGCGCCTTAGTAGCTCATTTGCAAACCATATAAGCTACCGCTTACAGCATCAGCCTGCATTCAAAGGGCCCTTTGTTGCATGTCATCCCCCTTATGCCTGTTCTGTCTCTGTCTACTGTTACTATCAAAATAAAACTATCTTTTAAAAAAAAAAAAAAGCCAAGTACTTTTTAAAACTGTGCCCCTCTGTCACAGGAATGTTACCTCTTTTGCAGTAGTTACAGTGCAGTAGTGCTGCGACATGGCATTTGTTATGGTATACTGACAGCAGGGGGCGCTCAGATCACGCAGGCAAACACACAGCTGAACCACCACCTATCACTGAGACTGTACAGGAGGTTACACTGCAGGTTTTAAATGTACCAAACAACAACATGAGTCAGGCTGCATGTAGCTGCGCAGTTGACAAAATACAACAAGCATCTTATGTAGGAACATTTCAAATTTGTTCTCTCTAGAGCTCCAGAGAAAAGGACCTCTGACTGTATCTTATTTAAAAAACAAACAAAAAAAACCCAAATAGACTGTGTTGCTGCCTGCATCTACAGCTTAAAGGTCCAGGATGGATGATGTTTGGAGACAAAGAGGAGAAGACTCGTATTTATAAAGTGGGACACAGTACCGCGAATATACTGAACCACCACTTGCTTTGAAGTTACCCATTAGCAGATAACTCAAAACTGACACATGCCGTTATTTAATTTCAAGTAGAGCGAATATTAAATACACTTTAAGTGCAAGATAGGAATAAACTGTAAAAAAAATAAATCAAGGCTGGAAAAAATGTGATTGGGGCCTAGAGGTAATCCAAACCCACACGCAGTGAAAATCAAATCCTTGTTTTCTTATTAGTTGTGTTTTATATTTCCAGTACCTGGGCAGCAATGCAGCAACCATGTCAGTTCCCTCGTTTGTTGTTGTTTGGGCATGCTCAGTATCAGCTGTCTAGAAAAATGATCGTCATGTGTTTCAGTTATCCTGCACCACAATGGAAGCAGAGAGGCTGAAAGGGCTAAGTAGGGGGTCGTTTCTGTTCACCGTTCACCTTGTGCCATCCCCTGAGAACCTGCACTGGAAACTGGCCTTATGGTACCTTGTGAGGCTGCACGACAGTTGTTAGCACCGTCGCTTCGCAGCTAGAAGATCCCCACTCTGCGTCCTGGTTAGGATGCCTGGGATCCTGTATGGAGTTTGCATGTTCTCCCTGTGCAGAGTGGGTTCTCACCGGACTCTCCGGCTTCCACCCACTTGTGCTTGTTTGTCTCTAAGTGTAGCCCTGTGATAGACTGGTGACCTGTCCAGGGTGTCCCCTGCCTTCACCCTGAGTCAGCTGGGATAGACTCCAGCGACCCTCGTGAGGATGAAGCGGTGTATAGATAATGGATGGATGGATGATTAGCGTGTGTTCTATGCAGACACACCACTGAACCTAGCAGAATGAGGACCAATTGGAGTCTCTGGTAACACTAAAGTGCTTCCTCCTAAGACTTTCTCTTCAAAGGCTAGCACTTCAGCTAAGTATTTATAGGATTGTCTTTCTCACAAGTAATATAATCTCGACACATCCTTTGCCAGTGCTGATACAACTCTTCATCCCTTCACTGACTCATGCGTCATGGACACACAAACACTGACAAAACACTCAGTCCCAGCAAGCAGACAGGAAAAGCCAAAAGCAGAAAAACAAATCTACGCAAACACTTGTACTGCATTCTACTGTGACAGACACTCCCCATCAGGGTGATATACACCATTCAGACAGTGTGTGCGCTTTGATGCACAAATCAGGAAGGTTAAACTTTTTTTTTTTTCTAATATGTGATCCTATCTCACACACACTCAGTGCGTCTCACTTGGCTAAGCCGACAGTCGCATCTAAGAACACGGATTAATCTGCTGTCAAGTATTAACAAATGAGAGAGCTCTGTATTAAAACTGGTTCCGTTCTGCTAAATATTGTGATGCTTGACTAGAAAAGCTGCTTTGAAAGTAGAAGCAGTGAAAACATGAGCTCTGGAGCTGTAAAATGACAAGTAGGATTATCTCTGTGTGTGTGTGTGTGTGTGTGTGTGTGTGTATTTGTACACTGCGGTAGAGATTGCAGACAACTGGGTTACACCTTAGAACAGTTTAAAAATTGTACTTATGCAGGAGTACGGGTATCTGTGTTTGCAATGGTAACAGTTTGACTGCCCACTGGACAGGTAAAGGGGCAAAGACGACACAGCAAGTGACGGGTCAAATACCGCAAGAGCAGGCCTTCTGGTAATAATGTTCGCTTTAGAGACAAATCACCGATAGAGATGTTCGGCCACAGTCACAGTAAACATGTTTGGTGCAGACCAAAGACAGCTTTCAGGAGAATACAGTAAAGCATGCTGGTGGAATGTTCTGTATGGAGGTTGTTTTTCTGCCTTAGAAACTTAACTATGAATTCTGTATTGTAACAAAGGGTGCTTGAAAATATGATGTGAACAACAGCCTGAGAGCTGAGGTTGACCTGAAAAGGGCCTTTCAACAATATAATGACAACAGGCTAAAGAAGAGTAAATCAGGGATTATGGAATTGACTAGTCATAGCTCAGAACTGAAACAGGCAGTGTATGCCATAAAACCTCTCGAACATCTTTCAACTGAGGAAATTTTGCTTGGAAGAGATGTGAACTAATTATAGACACTAATGGACAATTATTCCAAATGACTACAAGCAGTTATTTCTGCTGGAAGAGGAAACAGCAGGTTGTGAGGCCACAGATGAATATGACTTACACTGATATCTTAGTTAAGTGATTGAAAAGGCTAATTTTTCTGTTTGACGTTAAAATACGTCAAAAAGTCCAACAATTTCACAACGTAAAATAAGCTTGTTGCTCATTTCAAACAACAGTGTGATCATGCTCAGATATGGGTCCAATTAGCCCAAATTACAGATGACACCGAAAACTTTTGACAGTATTTGAACTCATTTAACATACTGTTGAAAAAAAAATGTGGATGGATACTACCACCCACACACTACGTTTTTCTTTTTTGTCTAACATTGTCAGTAAACATCCTATCTAAATTAAGAGTTTCATATTCCAACAGTGTAGCCACCACTCATCCTGTTGGTTCGCTCACTATGGAAGTCCTGACACTATTTGTCTTTTGGCACCATGCCGAGTTTCCTGTTGCTTTAATCCCAGTATCTATCTATTGTGGACTGAGATGGAACACAGACAAAGTTGAAAGGACTACAACTCTATCATCTATTGTTTAATTTTCTATTGTTTTAAGTACGCTTAGCCAAAGTATACTTAGAGAAATGAGGGAATTTGTGCAGTTTACAATCATTTTCAGTTTCTTAATAAATTATTAATGCTAAAAAAAAAATACTCAGCAAAAGTCTATGCCTAATGTCCTGTTTTGAAGATGAATAAATTATAAGATTAAAAACAAAGTGAACTAAACACAGCCTACACTAAGCATTCAAATCTCAATTAGCCAGGCTCATTGGGAACCCATGGGAGAGCTGGCTGTTACTGCTGCTTTGAGTGCTGGAAGTGGTGCTCATTTCCAATATGATCCACCTCCAGGCATTAAGTCACAAGGCAAGGTCTCAAAAAATGCAGACTACTGGAAATAAAAGAAAACAGAACATACGTTTACCTATGCTTTAAGCAGTGCATGTATATGGTGAATGAAGGAAAAAGACAGAGATAGAAAAGACCTGAGTATGACAGACAGGATGGATCTAAGAAGAGCTGTCTGCTATGGGAATTCAGTTTCATAGTATAAATTTTTTAAGGGGTGGGGGTGGGTAAAACGGGAAGTAGGGGCTGACGATGTAGAAAGGATGCAGCATTGAGTGGATATGGATGCAGGATATTTATATTCTGCTGTTCCCACTGCACAGGTTCTCGCTGTACTTAGAGAGGACAAAGAGAACATAACTTGAGCAAGAAGCTTCCTTGCTGCTTTCCCTCAGCACAGATGGGTTTTTATGTCCACCTGAATGCAACCTACAGTTAACAAAAACAGTTAGATGGACTATCATATTGTTTGAAATACAGATTCTGTCTATGTAGATGTTGTAGTTAATGACAATCATACACAAATAAACCAAAAAAACTAACTGTTGTCTGACAGTCAAAGAACAAATCAGTTATACTCAAAATAATGTGGAGGTGTAACAGTAAATGAACTTGTTTGCTGTTTTATCCCTTTTTAAGTATTCATATGGAGTGATTTGTAAAGCGTGGCCTACATTGCACAGACTGTAACGAAGCATCATAATACCAGTCTGAACGCACAGCTTTGAACAGAAAATGCAAAGAAGAACATCATCTGTGGTCTGTGGTAGCTGTGAATATGTTTAAAGATTTCTATTTTTCTTTTCCTAACGGTGCGATTCAGACGAAAGCCAGATATGCATCTATACATTGAAGGACGAGCACCAAGTCGGACTAAAAAAGCTACAATTGACAGTGTGGGTTTCTGAGTTCGTCTGTTTCGATTTCTGCATTGCCGCGACTCCACATGACAAAACACTTGAGTACGTTTGATTTGATTTGACCTGACCCAGTGGTGTTCAGACAACAACCTTGTGCTGAACACCAGCAAGACAAAGGAGGCCATTGTGGATTTTAAGAGGTCAGAGCATGCTCCGGTCCACATACAGGGGGAGGTGTGTGTGTGGACAACATCAAGTTCCTGGGCCTACACATCACATCTGAACCTGACCTGGTCCCGGAACACATCCTCCGTGGTGAGGAGGCTGAGAAGGGCTGGACTCTCCTCCAAACTCCTCATAAACTTTTACAGAGCCACAATAGAAACTACCCTTTGTCTTGGTGCTGCAGTGTGGTCCAGGAGCTGTACGGCACAAGACAGGAAGGACTTGGCCCGGGTGGTCAGAAGCCCAGGGAATTGTGGGATGTCCCCTACCTGATCTGGACTTGGTTTACGTTGGTCCAGTCCAGAGGAGGGCTTGTCGCACCATCACAGATCCCACCCACCCAATCAACAGACTGTTTGTCCCCTCAGGAAGGAGGTTCAGAGCTATCAGGGCTAAAACACAAAGACTCAAAGACAGTTTTCACCCTGGGGCTGTGAAAGCTATCTCCCCCCTGCTGACACGGACACACACTCTCAGGGCTCTCCCAGGCACACACACACACACCGCTCTTATCATACCACCCCCGCTGACACACACCCACACAAACACCTGCAGACACATGACACAGGTGACCCGCTACCACACAGTCCTGCCTTCACCCTAAGTCAGCTGGGATATGCTCCAGCCCCCCTGTGACCCTAGTGAGGATTGGTGGTGTATAGATAATGGATGGAATGATTCTGATTCTGATTTACCAACGACTAGTACAATGGAAAAATTACCATCATTAAATCATTTTGGAGAGATGTGGAGAAAGACTTTGTCAGTCATTGATCATTTTTCTTTAAACAGTCCTACGGTGGTGCATGTGATCTAAAGATCTTGCCTTGAAGTCATGACTCAATCAAGCCAAGAGAGTAAAGAGGATTTTTTTTTTTAGCCAAAGTTTGAAACTACCATTGATTTAAGAGCAGCTTGTTCTTAGTGATTCAGAACTGATAATTGCTTAAGAAGCCTATGGTGGATTTAAACTGGTAAATATTTCAAGAACTGGTCATTTACAAATAACATAAATTCAGCTGTCCACTTTATTACTCCCTCTGAATAAAATTGCTGTCAGGAAAGCGTCCGTTACCCCTAATTTAGTTTATAGTGAGACACCAGAATAAAAGCAGCACAAAGTGTAGTTTACACCGCCTCGGTCGTCAAGTCATGGTATTTTGCAGGTTGAAATGAGTCTTAGTTATTGTCTTGATACAAGTAAACAAAGACGTAACACGTAATGCAAAACGTCAGCCGGTCTAACAGGAAAAAATTACAGAGGTCCAGACCACAGGGCCCTCATAGCTACCGATGGGGCTGTGTACCGTCTGTAAATTCTGTGCACTGGATCTTTGAGGTCAATAAATAAGCACTGCAAAAACAACCACCCACTGATCTGTGTGACTGATTAGTGACACCCAGCGATAAATGGTCTGCACTTATAAAGCACTTTTCTACCTTAGTGGGACTCAAAGCCCTTTACAATGTCTTCTCATTCACACAAACACATTTATACATGCCATGCAAGACGCCTGTCTGCCATTGGGAGCAACTTTGGGTTCAGTGTCTTGGATACTTCAACTGTGGAGAGGCGGGGGATCGAACCACCAACCTTGCGAACAGAGGACAACCGCTCTACTACCTGAGCCACAACCGCCCAATCATTCTCAACATACCTTTGATGAGTAGGTCCTGGTGTGGCCAAGTTAGGCAGGCAGGTGTTTCCATGTGCTGACAAAGGCAGTGGGGATCAGTGAATAAGGCACAGTGGTGATGGAGTTCCAACTGTCTGATGTGGGGTCATAACAGTCCAATGTTTTACACCGCTGTGTCCCAAAATAACCACCAACCACATACAGCTTATTTCCTGAAGCCACGGCATGACAGCTCATCCGTTTCGACGTCATGTCACCCACACGAGTCCACTGATTGGTTTCACAGTCAAAGCGATAAGCAGAGGCAGCAGTGAATTCAGTGTCGCCACCCATAATAAAGATCTGGCTCCCCAAGACAGCAGCTGCCGTGTAGCGCCACGGTTGGGGGCATTCAGCTGCAATGTTCCATCTATTGCCCACGGGGTCATAACACTGGACCTAGAAATACAAATACACAAGATTATAAAAAAGCTACAATGATAGTTAAATGGTTCAGGTACAAAACCAAGGGTCCGTTTCACAAAGCAGGTTCAACAAACTCTGAGTCTAATCCTGAACTCTGAGTTGATCTACTCTGAGATGGGAAACTCTGAGTTTCTGGTTCCAGAACAGCGGGTTTGAGTTAGTTTAATCAACTCGGAGTAGTTTCACCTGGAGTTAGGCATGTGCACCACAACTATAAAAAGGCAGCATCAATGGAGCCCTGATTCTCCACCTACTGTGCCTGATGGACTTCTAATACAGCCGACTGACTTTGATTGTTTTAATGATTTTTGACAGGCGGCAGAACTAGGCTACGTCAGAACTCGCCTGTTGACTGAATGAGGAAATCAAATGGTGTGCGTGGCTGAAAGAGGGCGGAGGCAGAGAGAAACTCAAGGTTCATTGAGAAAAACCTGGTCCAGGCTAGGTTCATAGAGTCTGTTACTACGGTAACTGACCGAGGCCTTAAGTTAACTCTCTCTGTGAAGCAGGCTAGAGTTACCCCCGTCTCTGGTTTAAGTGACCTCTCTTGTCATTTCAGGGTTAACTAACTAATTCAGAATTTTCCCTAAACCTGCTTTGTGAAATGGAGTGTTGGTCAGTACTTCATGAAGACATGCAGAAGATGAATGTCAGGTGTGAAGTCAGGAAAAAATTCAAACAACAGTGTAGTAGCCTGTGCTAATTTAGATTCTATTGATTTTTTTTTCTACGTCTCTATTGAATCATTTAAGTAAAAGCACGAGCAAGAGGAACAAAGAACATTTTATAGGAAACGAAAACAACAACAAGAACTCCAAATACCGAATGCTAAACCTAATACATGAAACTGTCTTGGTTCAGGCATCACAATTTGTCAGTTCAACACTCAACTGCAGAAAGCTGCCTAAAGAATTGTGAGGAAAATAAATATGGCAAATCACTAACCTTGGAAGCCTTGTCTCTGTGTATGGTTGTCCCCCCAAAAACAAACAGCTTCAGTTTGGCACTGACCACGGCTGCATTGCTGACGCCATCTCTTAGAGGTGCCATCATAGTCCATTTATTGCTGAGAGGGTCGTACCGCTCTACCTATGAAAACATCACACTTCATGTTGGGTTTCATCGAAAAACTTAATGTGGAATTGAAAATACACACCATGAGATGTTTATGGCAGTTTGTGTTTATCTGGGTTTACGTTGGACTTGCAGTAATACATGTTCTTGTAATACTGACCGATTGTTTTATTTGTTTATTACTGTGTACTCCACTGCAGTGTGTGTGTATATATATATATATATTGAAGGGTCACAACTTTAGTTTTAAATTAATCAGGTCAATCTCTGTAAGTATTAATGCTGTAGGGTCTATTCCGTGTTATGTAATGTAGTCTGATAAATAGTATTTTAATTATGACAATTCAAATAACACACAGACACACACACACGTGGAACATATTGATGCCTGAGTATTGCACTGTTCAGTGTAGGATTTTCTAAATGAAATATATTGTATAGTTATCTGCTGACTCTTTGCTCTTCTGTGCTTACTTACATATCTTTCTAAATGTGATTTATAGCGCTGCATTAGATGTGCTGCAGCAGTCGTGCTAATGTTCTGCCCTCCCACTTTCTTAGATTTTACTTTACTACCTGCTGACACGACATTACAATAAATGAAATCAACAATTTCCCTGAGGTACCCTACCAAAGGGATCAATAAAGTTCTATCTAATCTAATCTATCTAACAATTTTCAGTAAGTGCTAAATATGGCTTTAATCCTGCAAATGCTAATTTGAAAATATCAGTAAAAATACAAAATGTATGCGACTGTAACTATGATAAACTAAGTGAGTGACTCCTTAAGTAAAGTGACTCAGAGAGAGCTGCTGGTAATGTGGTTAAAAAAAAGAAACAGTACTTTGTGCATTACAGCAATAATTCACTAGACAGCATAGAACATGTGCCTCACTGTACAGGCTTGGTTTTTCTCTGGTTGATGACGTATAGGTCTCAGAAACTCAGGACTCATGGGGTATAAATGGTGTTGGAAGGTTAAAGTCTAAAATCAGGGCTAACCCTAAACATTAAACAGTGCAATGATGCATAATGCGTCCGAGTTAAAGTTGAATGAGCATTTATAACTTCTACTGACAACATCAGATTATGAGCTGTATTTACATACTGAGTAATTCGCTTCAAACTGTTCATTTATTGGTAAAATTGGTACATTTTAATATTATTTTCATAAACAAGTTAATGATTTTCAGACCTGTTTTAGGGAGACAGATGGAGAGGCAGGGAAAACTCCGGCTATTGCTGTATGCCCTCCGACAACATACAGACTGTTTTCCAACTCAGCTGAACCATGGCCAAACCTGAAGAAGAGAGAATACCCACATGATGTGTATGTGTACTTAAGACAGTGCATGGCTTTGTTGACATTAACATTTCATTAAGCACAGTATAGTGTGGTCAACCTCACTACTGTATATATGGCTGAGGCACCGCTCTGACTGCAGCCGATCAGTATGTTTACATGCTCATTATTTTTATAAACCATGACCTACAAGACAAACTATCAGCTGTTGGAATGGCACTGCAGCTGTTCCATTGAGTTATACCCAATAATCATTTTATGGTAGAGCTACCGTTTAAAACAGAAGTGAGTACTCCTAGGCAATACCACCTAAATGTCAAATCATTCCAAAGTGCATTAGCTTAAAGTAAGTGCATTTAGTTCAACAACAGGGTATTTGTTCTTATGTGGAATTAAAAACAGTTTAGATTTACAACAAAAGCAAAAAACACAGACCCCACAGTAGAAACTCAAAGTGATTCCACTTGAGATTCAAATTATGGATTTTTTAAGTACCAGTATTTTATATGTCCAACTTTATTTTTAATAACAGACATCTCCAGATGGAGGCTATCAATGGTGCAAAAAGAAAAAACATTCTGAACCGATTTTCCACAATTCTTCAGAGACATTTTTTTCAGGTATTCTTGGCTGTGTTGCTTTACTTTTAAAAATACACCAAAGGCTAGAGTTAGGGATAGGTGTTGTTGGATCCAAATCTTCTTTACAAATGTATTCTATAAGTGTCATCTCCTCAGCACCTTTCGCAGCTCTATATCCTCTCACTCCCACCTCTGTGCCTTACTGTCAGAACTGTGATTTCATCGTGGTAGTCCTTGGTTCATGCCAGACACGCTGGACTCCATCTAAGCCAACAAATGTATCCTGACCAAGAGAATGTCAGGCTTCTTGTCATGTCAGAGTTAATGTAAAAGATACTATGGCTTGTCTAATACCTCCAATTACTGCCGCAATGGTGTTTCCTCAATTTTTAGAGGTCTCTCCTATCGTTTAATGGCAGTTTGTGAAGTGCCCCAATCAATACTTCCATTTCCCCCAACAATTCTTTTCCATGTGGAGCCATGATGCAGACATGCAGATAGACAGAACCCAAATATAAAAAAATTATTCAGTTCTACTGCACTGAGTTTCTACTTTGCAGCCCATATTTTCGACATAGTCTTTTTATAGTATTTGTTTTTGATTGTTCATAACAGGAAACAGTCTATTAGTGAACTTAGGATAATGCAATGTTTGGGAGGTGATACGTTTCCGAATCATTTGACTCTAAAGTGATACAGCACAGGGATATGGACTCATTCATGTTGTACTACATGTGACAACTCAACTATCTGTCAGGAGATTTGGTAAATAGTAACATGTTACAGCAGGAAAATGTTCACTCCTATCTGTATCTGATTGCTGGTTCAGTGTACTGGGGCAGTTGCTTCTAAATAACTCAGAACATATAGCTGTGGAGCTGCTGTCTCAAATAAACACAGTACATTAATGTATCATATAAGAAGGGCTGGAATGATTTGCAAACATCATCTATTGTACACTAAAATGATAAAAGTTTACCCACATGGATAATACTAGAATGAAGGATTTTGTTTGTTTTGGGCCACACACGTATACCACCACACATAGATGTTCATCACTTTACAAGAAAATGTAACGTTTAAAATGAATGTAAACTCTACTTGAACTGGAATAGAGCACAACAGTGGCTCGGTAATATATCTTCATCATCCATAGCCTACCTGGCTATCAGCATGGGAGCTCCTTTAGACCACTCTTCATGGACAGTATCATAGATCCAGACATCCTTCGACACTCCGTTCTCTGATCCTCTTCCTCCCGTCACATAAACCTTACAGCCGATGGCACATGCACTGAATTCCTTTCTGGGGCTGGGAAGGTCTGCTTTAGGTATGATCTCCTTGGCTTTATGGTCCACCTAAAAGGAGACAAACTTCACCTTACTTTAAGTGGTACGTACAGCATAAAACAAGAAATACTTTCGATGTCAGCCAGATTTATTATGTATTTAATGTAAGCAAAGTATTATTGTAAATTTTGTAGGTGAGGTCACTTTAATAATTGTGATTATGATCCTAGGCATCATCACACACTCATACATGGTCAACAGTTAGATTTAAATATCAGCTAAAAAAAAAAAAGTAGACTCTCCTGAGCTTTGCTTTGGATGGTTTTGATTACCGGTATATGGTGTGTGTGTGTGTGTGTGTGTGTGTGTGCGCATGTACTGGGGATATGTAGAGGCGTGGGTGCATATCTCAGTGCAAAATCTGCAATCTGATCTCAATAGTATATAAAGATAACTGATAAGGGTACACTGTGATTTAATGGCATTTAGAAACAACACAACTGATTTGGATTTCCTTATTTAAAAAATCTTATTTCCATCATTTTAAATTGTACATTAGAAGAACAACAGCAGAAAATCAGGCTGTGATAAATTGGACTGTTTTTGCTCGAGCTTAAGGAGATTTTCCGTTAACATGTTGCTTGGTGCTTACGTCAGTCTCTGAGTCAGTGTCTGAATCAGGTATTTTAAATGACACTGTATGAATAAATGTTCCTGTAAATTAAACAGCTCTGGATTTGGTAGCAATTTTGCTTTAATGGGAGAATACTGCAGCCAGTTAGAAGCTAGCGGCAACCTTCGGGACTGAACAAAAATGAAGTCAATGCGAAGTGCTAGAAACTGCACTTCTTTGCATTAACCTGAGGCCAACTCAAGCATTTCAAATGTGTTCAGGCTTAAAGTTATGTATAATTAAATGTGTGGCCACTTTGAGTGACAGGTGGGTGCAATCATAGGACAGTCTATAGCCCACCTCTGCTCCAGTTGGGGCAGATAAGCTCTTTTCAGACACATATTAAAAAAATGTAGTAATTTCTAATTACTTAATGAAGATACTGCTGTTGTTCTATGTGTGTAAATGTGCACAACTCTGTCTTGGGAAGAAGAAAAGATTCCTGCAAACAGTCTTGAAGAACAAACTAAACTCCAGCTCCCTTTAATGTATATGAAAATGTTCATAGCTTTGACCAAGTAAGATTGTTGTTTTGGCTTTTACAGAAAAGTGACCAGGGTGCTCGTTCATACACAAAGTCAACACACTGAGGTGCTGTCAGATTAATAGAAACAGGTGTTATACGTACACAAAGACACATCGTGGTCACTTTGACATGAGTGTCGACTGTTTTTCTCAATTTCAAGCAGAATTGAAGTGGGATGTGCGCTTCTGTGTCGATATAGTGCAACAGCTTGGACAGTGAAATCACATTTTTAATTTATTTTCCCGAACATATACCAGGAACAGGGTGGGTGGGTTTTAGTGCCTTGATGAAGGACACAGACATGTGAACTAGAAGATCTTGGAATTTGACCCCCTGAAATGCTATAAACCTCTGATTTGATGTTATAATTACACAGGATGATTCTTACAGCACTAGGCCAGTAGGACATCATAAATACAGACAATATGTTGTATTAGTGACTCATGCAACTAACAGAGTGAGACAAAGGCTTCTGGTAAACTCTTGGAATATTAAATTTTAAGTAAACACATTTTAGTTACGCAGCTCTTGTACAAATAAGAATTACACTTGACTATATATTATTATACATATACTTAAGCAGCTTTATGTCACAGATGAAAACAGTTCACCCAAACATAAAAGCCCATGTGTCTGTCTTTTACCTGATATATTTTGTCACACATGAAGGTCTGGCCTCCCAGTATAAGCAGCGTGTGTCCTGCCTTGCGTGGTCTGGCACATGGACTCGTCACCACTCCATCATTTTGAAGGATTTTCTTCTTACACTGCATTGCCTCTTCCACTATTGACCTGCAGAACAGAGGCAAAACATCATACAAGCGATAGCGACAAATCTGTTTATCCTTTTCAGCGAAAGAGCTTTATCTCATTGTCTGTCAACAACCACAGCTGCTTTCACGTCTGCTGTTAACTGTACGAGTGGAGGCAGCTGTGCAGGAGGCTTGGTCACATGTTACTCATTAGCTATTCTGCTGTAAATGCTCAGCTCAGAGTACACTGTGTTGCTTAGTCAGACTCGTTCCAGTCATTGGCATATTTTGTTTTTGTACCTCTCTGTTATTGCCATGCTGACTTCTGTTTGCTCTGTCTACAGATGACCTAACCAACCTCCTGACTCGGATTTCTCTGGAAAACAGCTCTGGATGCACGCCCATCTATGCATACGCTTCTATGGTTGGTCTGTTTACTCTGCTGGTACTGCAGCTGACAGAACACAGGTTAGACAACGGATTAACTACAGAGAATATTCAATCAGTAACTTAATTTCA
Source organism: Stegastes partitus (assembly GCF_000690725.1). NCBI lineage: Eukaryota > Metazoa > Chordata > Actinopteri > Pomacentridae > Stegastes > Stegastes partitus. Next base: position 17,853 of record NW_007579953.1, read on the forward strand.
TTTTAATTTGGTAAAACATAAAGTCATATCGTGTGTTATGGTACAGGGTCAGATCTAAATGCACTTTAATACAATATCATGTTTAAATATATGAAGTTTAACAGGTAAAACGCACAGCTCACAAAAAAAACCCGCCACACAGAACAGAAAAAAAAATATAACACACACGTAACACAGTTCTACACCCCCCCCACAACATCCACAACAACAGCGTTTAAAATCACAAAATTTTTAATACCCCACAGTGCTCCACAATAAAAAAACACAAAAAAAAAAACAACAGCACACGATTGTGCCAAGAAGAACAGAAACACGAACAAGAAAAAACCAACACCCACATGAATACAAACACACTCAAAAAAAAAGGAGAAAAAAACCCTCAGATATCTCACATCTCACACAAACGCTATATTTTGTCGAGACCAAAAAAAAAAAACCCCAAATATCAAAAAAGCGCCGCCGCACACACTCCCCGGAACTCTTAGTTCATTGTGGCTCTTCACCTAAAATCCAAAGACTCTAACTTTCACGTTAATATGTGCTCGGCTTCCCAGCCTAACCACAGCAGATATGTTGTGTAAACTGTAACTGGACACAGTCAGTCTCACATTCAATAACACAGACTTTTTTCTTTCCCCTTTTAACCAAAGACAAACAAAACAAGCAGCTTAACAAACCCTGAATGTACTTGCAAGTCAATGAATTAAAGCTGAGTTGGAATGTTATCTGGAAAAGCAAGATAGTGAATGCTGATACATTCTGGTATGATAAACAGCATCGTAATGCTTGTTGTTGTTATTACTAAAGCCGTATATTGCTTGGGAAGTGTGCTTTGTTTTTGTGCTGTGATATGCATTTTTTATGACCTTTCAAGCCTATAGAATCCGTTGGCCTGGAGAGAGAGCAGACAGACTGGTGCCTCCTCTGATCCACCTGGAGTAACCAGCTGCTTTTCACAATGTGTTCACATTATCTGACATGACCCACCTTGTATATGTATTGTAGGGATTTCTATAAAACTACAAACACAATATATTGTAAATGGCCAAATATGTATATACAATTACTAATAATATTTTAAATGTGTGGCTTTAAATACTGTAATCTCTGAAATCAGGGAAGTAAAGAGACAGTTCATTGTGATTTATCTGATAGAGCTTACCTGCTCCTCTTGTCAGCCATAACCAGCTCTTCACAAGCTACAGCTTCCAGCAAACATTCAGACGGCAGCAGAGCCAACCTGATGCCCCTCAACAGCTCTGGTAAATGGAGACGCCGACCCTCCAAGTCGTATCGAACCCACCGCATCACAGAGTTAAACACAACCTGCCAAATTTGCAGTAAGACAGCCGAGTTACTGTTTGCTTGAAGGAGAGGAACTAAATATATTTGTAAAAATGGAATATGATCACTGTTTCAAATAACAATTGAAACTGACAGAATGAAAAAAAGAAACAGAATCACTCACCTGTTCATCTTCTATCTCCAGTTCATCACTAAGAATCAGCTCCAGCAGTTTATCTTTAGACAGGCTGTAGAAGTCCTCTGATTCTCTTACCTAAAGCACAAACACTTGGATTAGATGTATAATATGTAAGTCAAACACGTATTTTCTGCTATGTTTCCTGTTCAGATAATAATTAAAGGAATAAAGACGTCAACATACTGTCGGAAAGTAGAGGAACAGTTCTCCGGCATTTGTGGTGTTTGTAATTGGGAAGCTCAGCAACAAAACACTAAGTGCAAATTAAATCCTTGTGATGCTATATTTTAATGACGTATACACCACATCCCATTAATTAATCACTGCTACTTACAGAAAAGCACAGTCAACTAACAGCTAAGTGAAAGATGGAATCTGAAAAATAGTAAATAAAATATTTCCCGAATGCTTTTAGATCCACAAATGTAGCAAGTTTGTTTTCAGTTTTATCATCCAACAGTCTGTGTCTGTCTGTGTATGGCTGCTAAATGCTGACTTACATACAGTCAGCTTTATTGCTTTTGTGCATTTACAGCTATATTCCATGGAATCCTTGTAGCATTGAAGACATCTGTTCCACAAGTAAGAAAACCCTAATTTATAATCCTATTGACATTTATACTTAAGAAAATAACTTGTCCAGTACTTTTTAGAAAATGGTCTATTGGTTTTATAGTCTGGAGCTTTTTTTGTGTGTGTGATTTGTGTGTGTGTGTGTGTGTGTGTAATCACAAAATAATCATCATTTCACTTAATTTGATTTCTAAAATCGAGTGCTGTAGTGCAGTGGTTCTCAAACTGGGGGTCGGGACCCCCCTGGGGATCCCAAGATAATTTCAGGGGGTTGCCAGATCATTGTCAAAAAATAAAATAAAATAAAATAAAATAAAGCCTACATTTATCAAATAAATTTGTATTAGGGCTGTCAAAATTAAAAGTGTATACTTCTTCCCACTCCTTTTTCGAACTTGTTAATATTATGATTTTATAATGCCATATTATTATTATAGTTTTTTGCTCTTTTTAAAATTATTTTATTTTGTTTTTATATTTCTTCCCTTTCATTTGTTCGAAATAAATTCAATTCATTCATTCATTTAATAGAAAATTAACGTGTTAATGTAAAGAGATCAATCTGTGGAATTAACACATTAATTTTTAACACATTAATGCATGAACAAAAAAAAGTTGTTACTCATGCCATATTAAAAATTCAAACTGGGGGGTCATGAACCCAAACTTATGTTATCTTGGGGGTCGTGGCCCAAGAAGAACGACTGCCGTAATGGATAGTGACACAACGTTTATTCCAAGTGTACCGCAACTGCAACAAGGGTTTGTTATGTTAGCCTGCATGGTAAATTATCTGCTGAACATGGCGATGTTTGGGAGTAGATGACTGCTACTCAATGAGGTGATCAAGAGGGCAGAAAAATAAAAAACTACTTTTTCAGCCCTGAAAAAGGTCCAACAGGGCAGCTCTTGTTGTTGGAATATACACAAACATTTGCTCTAAAACAGCCTGCAAAGTCCTGCAGTGGAAAACCATCTAATGCCACAGAAGCAGGAACTTAGTAATTAGGTGAGTTTAAAAATATAAACAAGTCAGAAAAGTCTTTTTTACCGTCTCATAGTGGAGCAGACACATGCGCCATGACAGCTCGTATAGTCTTTTACACTGATGAGCGTCTGATAACAGCATCATCCCCAGGCAGTTGGAGGAATGCAGGTTTTTTTCTAGAAACTCTGCTGCTGCATCCCGAATGTCATGAAACTGCAACATGTCGCCCGCCTCTAACAGTGACTCGGCGTTCTCCTCGTTTATGATGACTCGAGAAGAATAGGCAAAGTCCAGCAGAAGCTCCAAGACCTAGCAGAGTGAATGGATAGTTAGCAACTGACATCGCAATCTCAACAACAGTTTGATACAGCATCTAATTATAATGGTTCTGTGAGCTCAAAGGAAATATTTTCATATCTGACAATGTCCCGTGCCCAAGTTGCTCATACTTTTCCTCAATAAAATAAGTTTAATGTTTTCACATATCATGAATTTATAAATGATCAGAGATATACAGCCAATGTATCTAGTTCCACAAAGATGCACTGTATGATACAATGAAGCATACTATCTTATCCTTTGACATGCATTAAAATGTGGAGCCTAACACAACATTTGAGGGAGACTTTGGGGATCTTAGTCAGCACTGACAACTGAACATGTGTTCTGAGGAGAACCGGTGCCGTTTAAAGGTAAACAGTGCTCACACTAAACATTGATTTAGGTTTTCACTCTTTACCACACTTTTTAAAATTAAGTTCACTGATAAATAAATAAAAGCTATGCTGTGGTGTTCTCTAGTTCTGTAGGTCTCACACACACAAAGGACACTATTATTTTGAAGGGAGCAGGGGTAAGGTTTTCCGGGTCGTGGGAAAGCGGATGTTGTATAAAAAGCTACGAACTGTGAGTGAGTCTTGCTGGAAGTGGAGTCAAATAAAGGAACAGAGACTCAAGCTCAACTCTCGTCTCTCTTTTTGTCGACTTCCACAATGCGTACAATAATTATTGAAATCATCCTTACTTTTGTTTTAGTGTCTAAAGTTAGCATAGTACCGTACATCTCCACCAAAAAGACATTTCAGTACAGAAATCTTTTTGGTGTCACTATTACACAGACTTTCCAAAAACTTTCCTAGGGATGAAAAATCTTTTGGGAAACTAAATTAACCAAACTTGCATTTCAACCAGAGGAGCCTGGGATTAAATTAGCTTCTGAGGGATAGTTCTAGATGTAAAAAAATAGGACTTGTTTTTATGGTTCAGGAACTATTGGGACAAAGTTTAAAGGACTGAACGTGTGTGCTTGGTCAAACACAGACCTGGCAGCAGCTTCACTTGTGCACTACTCCATTCAGAAAATGTGAGTGTTTGGTGCCACTTGTATTAATATAAGTAATGTTAATACAAGTGGCACTCGGTACTGACATAAGTAATGTTCAATAGCAAATGTAGAAACATGGGAGGTAGTGTAGGTTGAGAGCATGAGTAGAAGAGAGAGAAAGGGAGCTGCATCAAGAGAGGAAAGAGAGACAGAGAGAGCGAGTAGCAATGAGAAAACAAAGCAAGTGAAAACACATGAAGCAGAAAAAAGTGCATAGTCAGCAGTCAAAAATAATTATCTAACAAAAACTATAAATCACAGGGTAATGTCCTGGTGGCCATGGAGTGAATCGTTCATTCAATTCAGTTTTATTTACATAGTGCCAAATGATAACATATTTCATCTCAGGCTACTTTACATGGTGAGGTCGAGACTTTAAAATATTATGGCGACAGAGTCAATAATTAGCAATTTGGATCAACTGAAAATCTTTAGTGGAATATCCTAGTAATAAAGAATCCCAATAGTCCAGCCCAATGTTAACAAATGCACAATTTTTTTCTAGAATCACACTGAAAGGACTGGGCAGGTTAGGAAGGACATCTAGGGTAAGTATATTGTGTGTTTCTAGGTGTTCCGTGCTTGTTTGTTTTTTTAAAGGCACTGACCCTGAGGTGGTTCATGTCTTTCTGTCACAAAGTTAAAGCATTACAGAGTACAGGCTGCTAATTCCCCACCCTGGACTCCATTTACTGTACACATAACGTATCATTTCATGAGCAGTCGGACGTTTGCTTTATTGCACTTGTGCTCTTGCTTTTGCAGTGTTGTTGTATGCTGTAGATCATTACAGCCATTCTCTCTTCACTGAGCTCAACTCCACCAGCCTAGCTGTGTTGTAACGAAAAAGTGTGACTTTAAAACACGACACACCACCCAAACAACATGCACTTTAACCTCTCAAACACAGAGAAGTTTTATTATTCAACAGGAACTATACAGTAGAGTAGTTGTCGGTGACAGCAGCTGTACCTCAGGATGTATACTGTCTCTGAAATTGACATCACTGTCCAGGCTTTCTCGTAGTCCTCCACTGAACATTGCCTCAAAATAACGACTGCATGCCGCAAGGACTGCCCTACAGGATCCAAACACAGCATCAGTGTCAGTGAAGCTCACAGGTTCAGAGGTTATAAAACACAAGATAAAGTCAAATGTATCTATACAAAAGTTTTTTGTGACCGTCTCCATTGAAATGCACCGTCAGTGTAGGAGGAAGACCATACCTGTGGCACGGGAAAGAACGATCTCCGGCCCACAGAGTGACATCAGTGAACATGCACTGTTTCCTCATCGTGTTCAGGTGGGTCAGAACACTGTCGGGATGGGAAGGCTTGTGGAACAGTGAGATGTTCATGGAGCCTGTGCTGGTGCGGGATTTCCGATTCTCATGAACAGTCACCGACATGGCAGCTCCGTTTGGTACCTCCAGTGAGTCTCTTGAAGCAATCTCTCCTATTTCAATGACAAGGACAGGAAAAGGAAAACAGTCACACAGTTGGCTCAGCAGCGATTATACTATATGGATGGATGAATACATTTTAAGTGGTGAACACCTGTGTAATTTCACTTAAAAGTCAAATGATTCTAAATGGTATCACCTTACAGTACTCAGATTACTTCTAAGTTGAGCAGCAGTTTGTTTTTCGCTGGAGGGGTTGTGTTGCTTTACCCTTTTTAAAATACCTCAAAGGTGTTCTGTTGGATTCTCGTCAGGCGGCATACTTGGCTTTATCCTTCTTCAGAAACTCTTGTGTGCTATTGATAGCTACCATGCTGGAAAATTTCTGTTCTGCCAAACTTCTGCAGACTGGGAGTAATTTTGTCATCAAGTTATTAAGTATATCTGTAGGGAATTATGGTAGCATTAATACTTATCCAGTATGGATCGACTGATAACCGGCCCGACTAATTATTTAGGCCAATTTTGGGCATTTTTAAGGTATCACTAATGTATAAAATTTTAAAATTGACCCGTTGTTGCAAAATAATTTAGGCATCCTACTTTGGCTCGGATGCAGCTGGCTATCTTTCTCTACAGTCACTCTGTGGGTTCAAGCCATGTCCCGCCCACAGCTCTATCTTATTGGCTGTATGATTACAGACTGGGACTGACTGACTGTGCCTGTTACACAGAAAAGACCCCCTCAAACGTCAATTAGGACATGGGAAACACTTTTTAAAAAAAATAATTTAATATACATTTAACTTTTAGTTTTTTTGCTGTTTGATGGGGACAGCTGAAGAGACACAGGAAAAGAAGGAGAAAGAGAGCGGACGCCTTGTAGATAATGTCGCTTGACTTAAAACAGAAAAACATTTTTTTCCAAGTCTCCTACATTTCCATACAATGGAGTTGGGACATATTTAGACCTCTACACTTTTTGCACAGTTCACTGAGCTGTAAATTTCAAAATCTCACCAAAGTATACTCAATAACCCATAACAACAAAGAATATAGATGTAGGTAATGCAGTGGAGAAAGACAGGAGATGTTAGTAAGACATGCAGTGAGTGTCTGGCTGGTCAGCAATCAAACCAACGACTCATTACTTGATTACATTTGCACCTACATAGTACGCGCCCTAAACCACTTTGCTATTGGGTCATTCCAGTCTTTTGAATCTAAAATATCTCATTTACAAGAATTCAGGCCCTTTGCTGTGGTACTCCACATTGTGGTTAGGTCATTTTATAGTGTTTCTTTTATTCTTGAGATGAACTTGACAGGACTCCACCTATGACAAAGTAAATTCACTGGATATATTCCATAGGAAAAGGTACACAGCTGTGTATATAGGGTCCCATTATTCACACTGTATGTAAGGACAGAAACCAACCCATGAAACCACCAGGACTCCTTCTAGAGTTGTACATTCAGCTTAACCAAGTATCCAGGCTAGTAGGATCTTGGTGAAGGAGCTGACCAACAACAATACACAAGTGGCTTTGGGGCAAGTCTCTGATTGTCCCCGAGTTATATATTGTGTCAAAGAGCACATCTTAACTCCTTTAACCGAATCCATGCTTCTCTCTCTTGCATATTTGCCTTTTCTCTGAACCGTATTCTGACATGATGCCTGTTTCTGATCCAGCCGAAATATAGCTCAAAGCTCACCTCACAGTCTATACAAAAATGATTTACTGACTGCAGAAAAAAGGCTTTTCCATGGTCATCACAGCCAACTAAGTTCATTGAAATTCTGTGGGAGGAGATGACGAGGAGAGTCGATAGGATGGACTTCAACATTTTAAAAAATTACAGAGATTCTTTATGAAGGTCTCAGATAAGTGCCACATGTTTACCAACCTAATCGTGCATTACAGGAAAATATCTACAGCCGATAATCTTGGCAAAAGAAACTTGCACAAAATATCAAATGAAGGGGTGCCATTAAGCACCATTTATATCACAATTGAATATTTCGCTCAATCAAAAGCAAGATTTGTGTAAATATGTTTTGAAAGATTATGAGGATAAACAAATAAGATGCTGATGAAGATATTTCTGGTGGGGTCTGTACCTGAAAAAGGATTTTCCAAGCTCATTATTTACTGACAGAAACTGTGACGTTGATGAATGTTTGATGATGGTTTATCTCTCCTCAGGTGAAAGATAAATGTGGTGACCTCTTCGTAAGACCTTCGTATACTATCAGGAGCTCATGATACTATTTCCTTATATAGTGAGAAGGCTCTAATGCTGTGTAGTCTAAGGGTCAGCTGTCACCAATCTAACTGCAGACTGATAGATGTCACACAGATTGTATTATTAGTGACATGCTGTTAGACTTCACAGAAAGATGAGTGGACACAGACCTTTACAACGCACTACAGATTAGAAGGAATGCTGTGTCAGCATCCTCAACACCGCTCCTGTTTGTGTGCAAATGCATCATCAGCATTTGCTGACGTGCAGTTTTAGAGCAGAGTCACAACAAATCAGTCAGAGAATGTTTAGTGTGTCACTTTAATATGTCATAGTGCAAACTTGACAAGAATGTGTGCCTGTGCCTGGACTGTGCTGTGAATGGACAACAAAGGATGAGAAGCATGCGCACACACGAGCGCATTCATATGCACGTACACACAGCATGCTCAGGACACAATTGTTAGTGCGCACATGTGTGCTTGAGTGTGTGATTGTATGTCTACCGTTGTGAGGTCAAGTCTCTGTTGCCATGGTTATCGAGTAGAGTAAAAGGGAGACACCCTTGTGTCACTGAAACTCTGGCTTTAAGCTTAAAATACCTTGCTAAGCCACAAACATCTCATCCAGGCCCCTGGAGACTACAGTATGTCCCCGAAGTGAGTTTCTCCAAATATTTTATTATATGTTATCATGTGACAACACTGAAGAAATGACACTTTGCTACCATGTAAAGTAGTCAGTGTACAGCTTGTACAACAGTGTACATTTACTGTCCCCTCAAAATAACTCAGCCATTAATGTCTAAACCGCTGGCAACAAAAGTGTGTACACCCCTAAGTGAAAATGTCCAATATTAGTAGCTATGTACAGACTGTGCATGGCTAAAATGCACAAGGAGTCTAACAATGTTTCCAAAGAGTAGGCAAACTCAAAATATGCAATATTTAAGATCTGTGTATACGATGGAGTAGTGGCATTAGAAAGCGTCAGACCAAGAAATTTGGGCTTTTAGGGCCAAGACTTTTCTCCTAGGACCCACTGGCTGGCTGCTACATATCCTTGTTAAAAGCCTGAATTAACTTGTTTAACCTGCTGCCACCAGGACCTAACTGCAGAAAAAAATCTGACACTACTGGATTAAAAACATGAAGTCAAGTAGAACATAAACTGAAAATCCTCAACATGTTGTCAAAAACAGGTGCACTGCAGGTTCATAGACTATCCTGAGAGTAGCTGTTGGGATCACAGGCGATACCAAACTAAAGTTCTATACCGTACCCAGAGTTCTGTACAGTTCAGGGAAAATACAGTTACACCCCCAACAAATACATACATGCGCAAACACAGTGGTATCTTGCAGTAGCACAGCTCACCAGTGGAATATCAACAGAGCAACTGAATAGAGTGAGTCCTTGTAAAGAGACGAGCAGTCAGTGGGTCCGAGCTTGTTTACTCCCATCTAGCATAGCTGCACCGCTGAACTTGTTGCCCTGGACCACTGTGTGTGTGTGTGTGTGTGTGTGTGTGTGTGTGTGTGTGTGTGTGTGTCAAGAGGCCCATTTCTAGGGACGTTTCAACAGATGTATACAAGTAATTACCATAATGAAGTTGTCTTGAAAAACATCAAAAAGTGATAAAGTGAAAAAGCTTCTGTATTGTCTTTACAAACAAGGACTTGCTTTAACCAGTGGGAGGCAAAGCACACCGAGTTGACTGACACGTGCAGTAAATACAGTTTTAATGACCACACGCCTGACAGTAGTGACTGGCTCATACTGCACCTTAAAGCTACCGTTCTCATGGATCTGTGGATCTACCCTGGTAGAGACAACTCTACGTTAGACTAAACAAAATCTAAACTTGTGTGGTCTTGACATCCTGATAAGAGAAAGCCCTAGAGGGAAGCATGGGTGGTATATTATTCATTTCAGAATTCTTCAGCAGGCTGGAGCTTTAAAAAACTCCATCTGCATGCATCCTTACCATAGATAAACTCTTACAAGTTTATCTTTAGGGGACAGAGTCCACCTCAGTCAACACTAAAAATCAATTCACATGCTCAGAAAGGACACACGACAGTCCATTCTGTAAGTACTGAGTGCACTAAATTTCCAGATTGGACAACAGTTGGCCACCAACCGGCATGAGTAGCCAAGATGATTTAACCAAAACCGAAACCAGTGGGCCATTCACTGCTGTAGATATAGTGATGATGTACACTGGGCAACAGTATAGCTACAGAATACAGCTGAGAAATGTATCACCATAAACATTTTCACTTGACTTGATAGCTTTTAATGGATAATTTTAAAACCTGTTTTTAATAAAGAGCAGGAGAAGCAAGGTTTCATTTGGATTTAACCGATTTAGCTTGTTGATTAAAAAGGACACAGGCGATCATTTCAAAAACAATTACAAACATTTAGACACATACATGGAAACAAATATTATTTCACTGTGTTATGCATTAAATAAAGAAAACCAGCAGAACGTGGAGGCGCCGGGAGGATGAAGCCACCACACTGAGGTCAAGGTTCTGAAGGGGACCACACATTGCTTTCCATCATCCGGCCACCCCACTCTGCCAGTGTGGACAGGGATGATAAGAAGCACAGGCTGTGCACACCCCGGACACCTTCGAGGAAGCCATGGGGAGAGTGATGGCGACTAAAGAGGCTCCACCATAGACTGTATAAAAGATGGACGTAGCTACCGTGACGTCACCCATTGGTTTCTGCACTGAGAAAATGAAGCCAGGGTTTTGCTACTTCCTGGTTGACATCTTGGATTTTTGGAGCCAGTGACGCAAAAATCGTCGGAGGGGGGCGGAGCCATAGGAGCAGCGATTGGTCAGACGGATTGAGAGGCAGGCCCTCTCTGCCCGCCCACATTTACCGCCTTCTGCTCGCTTCGTCTGCATCGTCGCTGCCGACTGTCAATCAAGCCAGCCACGCCCCTTGCCCCGCAAAATGTTGACGATTTTTAAAAATTCAGTATTGATTTATTTTCAGATTGGCCACCTGATCTCTGGATTTGACTATGAAAACTAATAAGAAAAAAATCCTGAGCTGTAGGAATGCAGTATTTCATGATCTGTGATCACTTCTTTTCCAATTCAAGTCTATGGGAGCCAGGGCTTTTTGGAGCCAGCAGCTAGTGGACGTAGTGATGTTGCAGGTTTTTGACACTTCCGGGTTGGCTTCATTTTCAGGGCTGGTTGCTACGTCCATCTTTTATACAGTCTATGAGCTCCACTATCAAGCAGAACAATAGACTGGTAATGACAGTTTATGGGAGCCTGCCTGGGTTCATGGAACTGAACTTTTTGTTTGCTTTCACGGTTGTTGGCATACAGTAAATGAAACTATGAAAGATTCTATCAAAGTATTTTGTTATTGCTATTGATCAAGTGTACATATTTTATCGCCTTGGCATACGATTGTGCATACGTCAGTGGCAGCATGTGATCATTTACCTGCATAAGGCTACAGACACAAACTAATTTAATAGGCTGGCAGTGCTTCTCAATACCCTGAGTAATGAAGGGGTATCTCTCTCTGTATGTGTGTGTTTTGGGCAACGCTCTCAGTTATCTCCTGGCTTCCCATCCACCCGCGGACTGACTCCAAATTATACTATATCAAGCAGCCCCTGCAATACTGAAACCCCTGGATCCTTAATTCTACTCCTTGCCAGTCTAGTATGGCGAGGAGTGGATACGAGGAGCCAATACAGCCAAACTCCATTCAGTTACTTGTTGCGCCTTGTGCTTTCTGGCTTGCCTGCTTAGTCTGCTGTCTGCATTTGAATTCTCGTTGCCTTGTGTAAACCAGTCTGCTCACTCCGCTGAAGTCCAGTTACCACCAGCACGGCTCGCTCAGCTCAGCTATTCTCCTGCCAACCCACCAGTCACTACGCCAGGTTCCGCAACACCATTCCCTCTCCAGCCTCAGCCTCCACCCATTTTATTTCACCAGCTGCGTTGTGCATTTTGTTTTTTGCCATTTCCAATTCAGCAAATCATCTTTCTCTTAGAGTCTGCCTCTCTCTTTCAGACATGCATTCTGTTCCATTAATCTGACAGCAGCAGAACAAGGTGGCTGCATGTCTAGAAGTTACTTGGTTAACCATAGTAACATGTCCGTATAGCTTTCAACATGGCACAAGTCTGAACTGAGCCGTCACCTTAACCAATAGGACATGTACACGTAGCAGCACTCTGAGTTGCTTGAAGTGAGCTAGGGAAAGATTTTTTTCACATTTTAGCACCAGTATTTGTCTGAAAACATCACAGAGATGCTCAAATACACAGTCCGAGTGCACAAATCACAAGACTCATGCACTTTGCGCTACGCTTTCAAATCGATAAGGCAACAAAAGAAAATGTCTGCAATAATAAGAACAGCTTAAAGATGAACGATAATCACCAATAATTTATGTAATCTGAGTTTTTTTCCTTACAAGATGTTAAACTGTTTCTTCAAACCGTTTGGAACTACTGGCCCTGAGTTTGTTTAATACCTGCAGATTCAGACAGCCGCTGGATCTCCAAAGAGGTGCTCAGCTGCACACAGAACAACAGAGCTGATAACTAATTAAATTCCTAAAATTACACATTGTTGCCAAGAGAGCATGGAGAGCAGATCAGTCTGGAGGTCTCCATGTCTTCACATCAGACAGGGGAGCTGTCACAACCAGAATGACAGTTCAGTTTTCAGCTGTTTAGGACTAATTCTTCATCAGCTATTACTAACCTGCAGCACCAGACAGCAGCAGAGAGAGAGAGCTGTGAGCATTTACGCACAGAGCAACAGTACTAACTTCATTACTAATTAGGTTTAGCTACAAATGATCCTGATGGGAAAAGGGCCAATCAGGATCTAGCAGCAGCTGTGAACATTTCTTCACCTTAGACAGATGATCAGTCACACAGAGTCACTGTTGATCAGCTGCAGTTTAATATTGTGTCACATTGCAGTGGTCCTCAGGTTGATTCAGATTCTGTCAACCTTTTCAGTCAGGCAGTCAGTGTTTGATTTAGCACCAAGTTACACTTTTATATGACAAACTAAGCTGTTTCAGTCCACAATAAAAATTAGGTTTGAACTGAGTGAATATTAATGTAGATATCCATTTTTTTGTTTGTTTTGTTGTTGTTGTTTTGATTATACAGATTTTTATTACTTTAATTTCTGTAAAAAAATAAAAATAAAATAATAATAATAATAACAATCTGCATAAGCTATGGACATAATTACAAGTTCCAACTTTTTTTTTTTTTTTTTTTTCTTAGGGATGTTCAGCAAAAAAAAAAAAAAAAAAAACAACAACAAAAAAAAAACAACCTGCCAAATCCTGTGAAACATAAGCAATAGCTGCTTTAAAGATGCTTCAAAAGAAGTTATAACATTTAACACAGGGGGCCTATTTTTAAAAATTTACAACTCAAAAAGTATTTGATGTAAAACTGTAGGATTTTGCAGGGTTCCATGGTTTAGGTTGAAGTTTTTGCATGACTTTTTTTTGTTGTAAAAAAATGACATGAACTGGGAAACGTTCTGAAATCGAGGTGAATTGGCATGAAATAACCCCTGAGTCAATTTTCTTTTGTAAAACAATGAATACTGCACATTAAAAAATACTGTCAAAGATAAAGTTCTCTATTCGATTTTTTTACTCAAAGGGAAACGTGAAAGACAGTCAATTTAACGATGGACAATAAAACAGGATCAGTTCAAGAGGCCGACCAATACTGATGCTCCATAATGATTTAGGAAGGAACAATGTGGCTGTTCTTATTTACATTTTTCTGTTTCCTTTTAGCTTAATGCTCTAAAACGATTGTTTCCTCTACATATTCTAGGACTGAGAGTTTTATTTTCACAACAACATGGCCCATGTCAGCACCATTGCATCCTTTTAACACAGATTAATTATGAACCCATCAGGGCTACACCATTTGTGCTGAAGCCAACAGCAGACTGTTAACACTGCAGGAGCAGCTTCTATGGGCCAGAATTTGAATCTGAGTACAGTGGAAAGACATGTGACATCTTAACTGGAAAAAGCAACCTGTCAAATGAAAGATCACAAAGTAGTTACTTCTGAGCACGTCAGTGGGCCTAACGTTGTTCATACAAAATGCTGTTTTAACTGTTCACAGCTTTGTAGTTCAAGTTGGCTTAAAAGTGTGGTCAGATTCTTAAAACCCAAACTTTTTATATGCCTAGAAAATGAAAGATGTGAGGAGAGGTGAAACAGATGCAACAGTGGAGACAAAAACATCGAGAAACTAAAGAAGCTGCAAATAATGCACTGAATAAGATGAAAGAGGAAGAGAAACGGAATCTGATCCAGAACCAGCACAGCAGTCAGCTACAGTCATGCAGGCTACAAACTCCAAGTGGCAGTAAAAATGTTCACTTATTGATGTTTTGTAAATCCAACTAAATTCAAAACACAATAACTGAAATTAAATGACTAAACTTTTAATACAGAGACTAACACTGTCTATTATCCTAATTGTTTTTTCTTACTGTTTGCATTACTCATGTTTTCAGACAAAAACAGATGATTTTCTGTTTACAAGTCAAGACAGTTTATGAGATGGACACTGGTAGGCTATCTTTTCAATATCTCGGCCCTTGTGGGCTCTCACACGCCCTTGAACGGTACAAATACTGACCACTGGTGTATCTACTGATTTGTTTGTTTAGCTCACTGACAACTAATCAGTGGAACAGTGGCGAGCTGCATGCTCATAATTGTCAGAACTGCTAAGTCTCTCTATAACATGGTCTTCACCTTACTGTGTTGGAGGTGACTGATCGTGTAAACTGGCACAACTGAGAAAGACTGGAGGGCTGACTGAGGAACACCATCCATCCATCCATCCATCCATCTATTATCTATACACCGCTTAATCCTCACCAGGGTCGCGGGGGGCTGGAGTCTATCCCAGCTGACTTAGAGTGAAGGCAGGGGACAACCTGGACAGGTCACCAGTCTATCACAGGGCTACACTTAGAGACAGACACTCACACCTACAGACAATTTAGAATCACCAATTAACCTCAACATGTTTTTGGACCTTGTGGGAGGAAGAGAGAACCCACGCTGCACGGGGAGAACATGCAAACTCCACTCAGAAAGATCCCACTGCTGGGACGCGAACCAGCGACCTTCTTGCTGCGAGGTGCTAACAACTACCCCACCTTCAGCCCACTGAAGAACATCATTTTTCTTATTTGTAAATGTACCAAGAAGGCCATAGGCTAGCTCGGTAACCATAACACCCAGTCTGACAACTGTCATGTTAAATAATAAGGTGATTTCTCAAAACTATGCATTTCAGATAGAATCTAGTTTAGACCCAAACCGAGTTTACAAAATATTATATGGAATCTAGCACAATCTGATTTCATTTTCAATATAATGAACTTGATCGGTCTCAGAAGTTGACAGGTTTGTAATGGTGGCTGCTCAGACAGCATCAACATGTGTGCTGAGCAGCTCAGGCTCCATCACACACAGCTCACAGGCTCTCTACAGCCAAGCCTGCTTCAATCATCTGTATGTATGTATATCCAACGTTACTAAATTGACCAGCACAATCAGAAAATAGTGTTACAACAACATTTATATCCTCCTGAAGGAAGCCAGGTGGGGAACAAAGGGAGACCTGCAGTGATCGACGGTTAAAAATCCCACTTCACTGATAGAACAGCTTCCACTGGAGAGCCTCCAATGTATGACATCTAGGCTTTAATTAGACATTTTTGCCCAAAATGTAAGCAATTTCACTGAAAATTAGGTAGCTGCCAGTAGGTAGCTTCCAAGCTAACAAGTAAAGAACTTGCTCCCATTTTATTTTGGCCATCGATCCCCGTTTCTAGCTGCGGCCAGGGACCGTGTGTGAACATGTAGCCGGAGACGGGCTCGCCATACCGATAGATGCACACATGTGTCCGTGTTCCAGGTTTGGCTGTGACCGCTTTACCGTCACTGCGGCTGAGCTAGCCCGGCTAATCATTAACTTCAACGTGGATGGCCAATCGGAACCACTTCCATTTACTTATTAGAGCAGGGTGTAAAAAATCCCGTCTGAGCTCCACAGCACATGGACTTCATGACACAATCACAGCGCTTTTTACAAAAGCCAGTAGTTGGTGTGTAAAGAAGTGGCATTAAGTGATAAAAACGCGACTCATCTCATGTCTGTGACAATAACTGAGACACATGATCCCACTACATGATCCTACTACAACACTACGGTTCACTGACTCCGTGAGAAATACAGAGAGAAATTTGTTTTTACTCACTTTTATGATACTTCTTGGCGTAAAGTTAAATTCACAGAATCATCGGTTCCGTGGATGAAAACATCTCATTTCTGTGACAATAGCCGAAGTATGTCTGACCAACGATGCCTGTCTAACTGGTTTTGGAGGAAAGCCCCAAAAGTAAACGGCACCAGGAACCAATGGCTTTGGATATAATCGTGATTGACGTCTTTCTAACCAATCCCCGGTGTTAACCTGATGCGGCCCTTATGCCTCTCAACCAATCAAATTAACAGAAGGTGAGACTTTTCACGGCTTGTCAGACTGTCAGCTGTTCAGACCAATCCTCGTGGTTAACTTCGTGCCAAGGGGCGGGGCGAAACTAAATCCCAAAACTCTAACCAATGAAATACGTCACTTCAAAGTAGGCGGTGCTATGACGGTTGAATCCACCAATCAGCTAAAGCAGAGAGTTGGCTTTAATGGCGGCAGCAAAACAATGGCACGTTGACTCAGGACAGAGGCGTTACAACAGTCCTCTGACAGCATTTTTCACTGAACTAATGTGGTAACAATGCTGCAATAAATGGAAACTGTAATTAATGTGAATTCACATGAAAATAATCATGATAATAATTTAAAAAATAAATAAATCAGGACAATAACAGCAGCATCAAGAAGCTGAAAGAAGAAGTAAAGACGGGGTCTTCCTTACTTATGTAAAGAGTGGTCCTTTAATTGATGATATAATGCCAGTTAATATATGTTCATTTTAATCTCAAGCCTCTCTTTTCCTTCTCTCTAAATCAACATTGCCCCCTGGTGTACAAAAAGTCAATGTTTTTTGGGGGTTTTTTTTAAATGTGCATAGAGTATTTGGAGGCCTCTGCAACTTTAAAATGGTGCAAATACATCCAATCCATTTTCTACTCATTACTTTATCCTTTGCAGGTTCCTGGGAAGGCTGGACCTTGTCAAAGCTGACCCAAAGCAAAGGCAGGATACAGCCTGGACAGGTCTGTCGCTGGGCCACACAGAGAGGCAGGCTGGTACAAATACCTTGAAAGAAATTGTTCTTTAGGCACAGGTCTCATTCTCAGTGCAGAAATGATGAAGTGAAATAAAAACCTCCCCTTCTCCTACACCGTTAATTTACACACATGCATGTAATTGTAACATTTTTAATTCCGCAATTCCATTTCATCCAGTGATCTTCCAGCGCTCCCTCCTGCAATTGACTCTTATAACTGTAATAATGTATTGAATAAATACACCATAACATTTTGCGCAGTGGACTGAGTTTATTCAGTTTTCTTGTGTTTCTCACAATGCACTACAAGCATGACTCCAATGATTTCATAATTCCCCTTACAAGACAAATGTGGAAATACATAAAGTGTTCTCACAGTGTGGTCAAGTATGCTTTGGAGTCAAGACTGGTACAAAACTGGTACAAAAGAGACTGTTGAAAAGTACATAAAAACAATGCCAGCAAGTATGAAGATTTATTAAATATTTATGTTTTCTCATTGTTGTACATACTCATGTGTATACACAGCTGAAACCAGAGGTTTGCATACACTGTGTAAAAAGACACAACCTTTTTTTTTCTCACTGTCTGACATTAAATTTGACTAAACTTTTCCTGTTTAAGGTCAGATAGGATTACCAAAAATATGTCTATTTTTTAAATGCCTGGGTGATGACAGAGAATTTTTTTAGAGATTTATTTTTTTTATTACCTTCTTCAAAATAAGAAGTTTACATACATTTCCTTTGTATTTGGTAGCATTGCCTTTAAACTGTATGACTTGCATCAAACGTTTTGGGTTTCCTTCTACAAGCTTCTCACTATAGTTTGATGAATTCTGGCCCATTCCTCCTGACAGAACTGGTGGAACTGAGTCAGGTTTGTAAGCCTCCTTGCTCGTACATGCCTTTTCAGCCCACAATTTCTCTACGGGATTGAGATCAGGGTTTTGTGGTGGCCACTCCAAAACATTGATTTTGTTGTCCTTAAGTCACTTTATGACTAGTTTGGCGTTATGTTTAGGGTCATTTTTCCATGTTTCACAGACCCCAAGCTTTAACTTCCTGACCAATATCTTGAGATGTTGCTTCAATATTTCCACATAATGTTCTTTCCTCATGATGCCATCTATTTTGTGAAGTGCACCAGTTCCTCCTGCAGTAAAACACCCCCACAACATGATGCTGCCACCCCCGTACTTCACAGCTGGGATGGTGTTCTCAGGCTTGCAAGCTTCCCCCTTTTTCCTCCAAATGTAACGATGGTCACTGTGGCCAAACAGTTCAGTTTTAGTTTCATCAGACCACAGAACATGTCTCCACAAATTAAGGTCTTTTTGTATGAATGTATGTCTGTTTCATATACAGTCATGGAAAAAAATATTAGACCACCGTTGTTTTCTTCAATTTCTTGTTCATTTTAATGCCTGGTACAACTAAAGGTGCATTTGTTTGGACACATATAATGATAACACCAAAAACAGCTCATAAGAGTTTAATTTAAGAGCTGATATCTAGCCATTTCCCATGGTTTTCTTGATAATAACCAAAATCATTTCAGTTCTTACATCAGTAGTTATGGCATTGTACTGCCAAAAACAGTGCTTTTAGACATTCCATGTTTTCTTTTCTGTCTGTTTTAGTCACATGATGCACACAGGAGTTAGTACTTGATTGCATAACCATTGTTTTTGATGACTGCAGCCATGCGTCTTGGCATGCTCTCCACCAGCTTCTGACATTGTTCACAGCAGCCCATTCCTGTTGCACAAATTTTTTTAAAAAAAATGCTTTGTTTTTGGGCTTGTGGTTCTCCATTTTGTGTTTGATGATTTTTTTCACAGGTTTTCAGTTGGATTTAGATCTGGTGATTGAGCAGGCCAAGGCATGGTTCCAGTGTTCTGGTTCTCCATCCAGGCTTTAACTGATCTTGCAGTGTGAGGAATTGTCTTGTTGGAAAATCCAGTCATTGGAGGCAGGAAAGAGTTTTCCAGCTGATGGAAGAAGATTGTTTTCAAGAGTAGCCCTGTACAAGACCTGGTTCATTTGCCCTTCACACAATTGCATTTGCCCTGTTCCACCCACATGGAAACAACTCCAGATCATCACTGATCCACCCCCATGTTTTACTGTAGGGGCAAGACAGTCTGATTTGTAGGCTTCTCCAGGCTTCCTCCTAACCAGTAAGTTGGCTGGAGTGGGCATCAACTGAAAATTGGATTCATCACTGAAGAGAACCTTAGCCCAATCA